>NC_062989.1:13763615-14066624 GCF_023078275.1 Leguminivora glycinivorella | reverse complement strand
CATCTAGACCATCGTACCTTTTTCTCTATAGACGGAGAGCTGGCAGGATTTTGGAGTAGGTCCTTGAGGCAACCTGGAAAGGTGCTCAGATGCTTCTCTGATCATAGCCAACATCAGGTCTGCAAGTCTGGCAGCTGGGGAGCGGGGCTTTATCGAGCTATGAATTTTTGAAGATTTAATTTTTTGAGGCCCAAAAAAGGTGTTTGAGGCAACCTGGAATTATTAAAAAGTGAAAATAGAGTTCCTCAGAAGTCGCATAGTATTTATGCCAGATCATTTGGCCGGGTCCTTCACCGTGCCAGAACGGTACAAAGTGGTAAAAAAATATTCCAAAAAGGTTCTTGAGGCAGTCTGTCATTTTTACCAGTGAAAGATGAGGGTCTAAATAGCCATGGAAAAATAATGCCATGACATGAGGTGGGGTCCGTACCCTGCCATTCGATCTTGGAAGTCAATTTTTAAGTTTTTCGTAAATAACTCGTAAACGGTGGCCCGCAGCAGAAAAATATGTTAAACAGAAAATATCTACATAAAATTTCCTACAAGAAAGGTTATGTACGTTTTTTCGATAGGATCAATATATAAATGGATAATTAAGTAAGAAAGTTTTTTTAATCGATTACATGCTCCGTTTTTCGTCAATACCTCGTAAACGGTGGCCCACAGCAAAAAAATATGTTAAACAGAAAATATCTACATAAAATTTCCTATAAGAAAGGTTATATAAGTTTTTTCGCTAGGGTCAATTTTTTAGTTGGAAAGTATTTTTAAATAGATATTTGGGCCGTTTTTTGTTGATAACTCAAAAACGGTGGCTCACAGCCAAAAATAATGTTAGACAAATTAATCTACATAATATTTCCTACAAGAAAGGTTCTATAAGATTTTTCGCTAGGATCAATATTTTAGTTGGAAAGTATTTTTAAATAGATTTCATGGGCAGTTTTTTGTTGATAACTCGAAATCGGTGGATTACAGCCAAAAATAATGTTATACAGAATTAATCTACATAATATTTCCCACAAGAAAGGTTCTATAACATTTTTCGCTAGAATCAATATTTTAGTTAGAAAGTATTTTTAAATAGATTACATGGGCCGTTCTTTGTTAATAACTCGAAATCGGTGGCTCACAGCCAAAACTAATGTTACACAGAATTTATCTACATAATATTTCCTACACGAAAGGTTCTATAACATTTTTCGCTAGAATCAATATTTTAGTTGGAAATTATTTTTAAATAGATTTCATGGGCCGTTTTTTGTTAATAACTCGAAATCGGTGGCTCACAGCCAAAACTAATGTTACACAGAATTAATCTTCATAATATTTCCTACAAGAAAGGTTCTATAATATTTTTCGCTAGGATCAATATTTTAGTTGGAAAGTATATTTAAATAGATTTCATGGGCCGTTTTTTGTAAATACCTCGTAAACGGTGGCCTACAGCTAAATAAAATGTTGACGAGAAAAAATCTACATAAGATTCCCTACAAGAAAAGTTCTATACGATTTTTCGCTAGAATCAATATTTTAGTTGGAAAGTATTTTTAAATGGGCCGCTTTTTGTTGATAACTCAAAAACGGTGGCTCACAGCAAAAAGTAATGTTGTACAGAATTAATCGTCATAATATTTCCTACAAGAAAGGTTCTATAAGATTTTTCGCTAGGATCAATATTTTAGTTGGAAAATATTTTTAAAGGCATATAATTAACCGGGCAACTAAAATATTAAACGGGAAGTGAAGTCGGGCATACAATAATATAATTTGGCTGTGTTTTAATATTGTGGCGACAAAAATAATATATGAGCCTCAAATATTAAGCATCATTATTATTGAAAAAACGGCAGCAAATTTCAAGCGATAAAAATATTTCCGAGGAACATTAAACAATACTTTGGCGACTAAAATAATAATTGGCACCTAGTATTGTAAAGCGTAAGATTTTTAATATTTGTAGTCATATAGATGTTAGCACCTAAATAATTATACTTAGCTCATCGTTTAAAGTAGTATTTAAACTGCGGAGGCAACTAAAAAAATTAATGGGAAGTATGTCTTTTTAAAAACACATATAAAATCATTTTTTTATGAAAACGGGTTGATGGTAGCTACGTACCGATGGAAGTCACCAGCAACACGCTAAGGTGAGGCCATTTCGTGGCACTTCATTCCTTTCTGTCTTGTTGTTATTATGTGTATTTTGTATTGCCTGTGTTCACGAATATATGTTTATTCTATTCTATTCAAACATCGTATTTGCGACCCGTAAACCACGAGTAGTATTTAAATATCTCGAATCCGGAAGACTACGCTGCGCTCAAAAACTCAGATAATTGATGTGGCTCGGAAAGCGGCCAAGTTAAAGTGGGACTGGGCTGGCCACGTCTGTCGCATGCCGGATGACTTATGGGCCAAGACTACCACGCAGTGGGAGCCCGTCGAGTCAAATCGAGGATCCGGCAGACCTCGTCGGCGATGGCGGGATAACTTAGACTCCTTTTTGAGAGACTGGTCAGTTGTCGCACAAAACCGAGAGGAATGGAAAAAGAGGGGGGAGGCCTTTGCCCAGCAGTGGGACACAATAGGCTCATAATAATAATATAAGGGAACGCGTACCATATCATTTTATAATAAGTACACAGCAAAAAGGAGTGTATAACCTTCTAATGGGTCGGTAACGCGCATATGATATCCCTTGAGTTGCAGGCATCCATAGGTTAAGGTGACCACTTTACATCAGGCCGATCGTATGCTTGTTTACCACCGACATGGTATTTAAAAAAATACCGTGATAATCGTATAGTATAATATTAGAGGTACAAGAGCAGAATTATTTTCTGCTAGCAGAAAAGTGGTTAAGGTTAGATTATTTTTTTAGTACAATATATTAAGTCCTACCAAATTTGCTATGGCATAATTCTTATAGGTACTTTGTATGAACAAAACAACGATAGCAAAAAAGAAATGAAATACAGTCCCAGAGGCACCGTTAGGTACGACGACGAGCGAAACGAGGAGGAGTGTTAGGTATTTTGCAAGCCTCATTATCAAAACAGAAATAGGAAGAAGATGGACAATTTTTTACTGCCTAAATATTATGCAAACAAAAATCTACGGAAATTCTCTTAATTTAGAAGATTATTTTGCTCATTAACATTATGCCAGCATAAGATTCGATATTATAAAATCTGCGGAACGATTTATGAAAAGGCATATTCTGAGTAAGGTTTTCCTGCCAAAAAATGAATCTTTCAGAGTGATGTTAAGACTGCGTAAGACCGACCTTAGATTCGATAGAGTAAACGTCATGAAAAGTTAAATTCATTGTATAGAGTCGAAGTTGCCAGCACTCCCAAACAACTAATTTCTTACCCATAAGTATAATATTTTGTCGACCATTATATTTTATAAGAGTTCTTTTTTTTTATTAAAATGACAGCTCAGGTGATGAGTGCCGATGTATAAATTTTAAATGTACTTTTTATGTTAATTTGGTATATAAATATTTTAAAAGAACTGTATATTTTATATTAACAGATAGCCGTTTTCCGATTAAACTGTATCTCTTAAATTGTTTCCAATATAATAATTCAGTTGCCAAATAAATACTTGGTACTCGCGTCTGATTAAAACCGTAGCCGTAATGACATTAAAATGCTACCTCATATTTAAATAATTTGAGGCCCCATTTTAGTCGCCAAACTATTATTTTTGATACCCATTTCTATGGTTATTTAGTCGCCCGGTTAAATACGTGCCATTTTTAAATAGATTTCATGGGCCGTTTTTTGTAAATGCCTCGTAAACGGTGGCCCACAGCTAAATAAAATGTTCACGAGAATAAAATCTACATAAAATTTCCTATAAGAAAGGTTGTATACGTTTTTTCGCTAGGATCAGAAATTATTACCAGAAATAATATTAAACAGAAATAATCTATATAATATTTGCTACAAGAAACGTTATGTAAGATTTTTGGTTAGGATCAATATTTTAGTAGGACAGTATTTTAAATAGATTACACGAGCCGTTTTTTGCAAATAACTCGAAAACGGTGGTCCACGGCTAAATCAATCTTCAACGGGAATAACAAACATAAAATTTGCTACAATAAAAGTTTTGTACGTTTTTTCGCTAGGATCAATAATATTTAAATAGATTTATTTATTTATTTACACAAAGAAAATTACACAGTATGACAGTATACAAAACTAAAGCACCGTGAATTTTAAATAAACATTACAACAAGTAACACAAAATTAAATATTAAATAAACAGCAAAATCAAAACATTACATACCAAAACATAACTAATAAATAACAGATGAAGGCCTAGCATCCAATCCCACACAAAACCTCATGCATTCGTCACGTATAAACGCCCATCTGCTCGCAAGAATATCAACATTAGGTGCCACGTCTAAAAACTCATTCACTATTTGCAGTGCACGAACTAGCGGTGACTTGCGGAAAAACACGGTTCGAGCGGCCGGCACCACCAGTAGGGGGTGCCTACATTCACGAAAAGCATATTTCGTCACAGGGGGAACAAATAGACGTACCAGCTGGGATACTAAAACCAGGCAATCTGACTCCCCCTTCAAAATACCACATGCATCAGACATCAGCACGACATTACGCCTAACTTCTAACGAGAAGAAACCCAACGTCCCCAAAAGGAATTTTGTTGGGTACAAGAATCGGTAATACCCGTACATTTTTTTATAAAAGAAACGCAAAAATGTTTTTTGGACCTTTTCGAGCAGCAGGATGTAGGGCACTTCATGGGGATTCCAAACGGCTGAGGCTGTCTCAAGCTTACTTCTCACGAGGGCAGTATAAAGAAGCTTTATGTCCCTGGGATCGTCAAATTCTTTGGCGTTGCGGACAACAAACCCAAGCCTGCGGTAACAGTCTGCAGCAAGCATTGTCATGTGCTCATGAAAGTTAAGGTGGGAACCTAAAACAACCCCCAAGTCCCGTATCGATGTGACACGGGCGATGGGTTTCCACCCCAGGAGATACTGCCTACACAGGGAACTACGCGCTTTACAAAAAGTAATAACCGCACAGTTGTCAACATTGAACTGAAGTTTCAGAAGTTTGTTTACAAGACTCAAATCATAAATTTATTTATTTAATCTTTAAGAAACAAACGGTCATATACTGTTAGGGCATATAAGAAAACACTAGTTTTGAACACTATTTGTAACGATTTATTGATATTTAAACAGAGATGATCTACAATACGACAATCAACGCGAATGACAGATTGCGACTGGTTTAACGTATACATGCATACATATTAGGTACGTATAGACAACAAGCTCACGGTTCTTCGCATATACTTTAATACCTCCCCTCGAAGAAGTGAGCGAATCTGATTATTTACATACATATCATACCGAGATTACGCAAGCATTCATGATGTTTCATAGCAGTCAAACCCTTCGTTAACACATCTGCTGGCATATCCTCTGTACACAAATACTTCAGACAAATAACACCTTTTTCGCACATATCTCGAATAAAGTGGTGCCTTACGTCAATATGTTTGGTGCGGGGGTGAAAATTTCTTGTATGAGCAAGCTTTAACGCCCCCTGGTTATCATTAAACAATGTCACAACCTTGCATTCCATCCCCACGTTCCTCAATACATCCTGCAAATACATAGCCTCTTTGGTGGCTTCGGAAAGTGCCATATATTCGGCCTCAGTGCTCGAGAGAGCGATAGTCTTTTGCTTACGTGCTTCCCAACTCACTGGCGCACCAGCCAAAATGAAAGCAAACCCAGAGTAAGATTTACGATCTATCGCATTTGAGCCCCAATCAGCATCAACCACACCAAATAGCGGTAAATCAGTTCTCTCATACACCAAACCATACTCAAACGTGCCTTTCAGATATCTTAACACCCGCTTTGCTGCCTTCCAGTGCTGAACATCATAATTAGTATTGAACTGACTCAGGTAATTGACAGCGTAAGCAATATCGGGCCTTGTCGATACAGCTAAATACATCAGCGCACCTATTAAGCATTGATAAGGATATTGCTTCATAATTTCATTATTCACACTTTCAGGCTTCTTCAATTTTACAAGATTATCAATAGGTGTCATAGTAGGCTTACAATCTTGCATACCAAATCGATCTAAAACCTTTTTCAAGTACATCTTTTGGCACAGATACACCCTATTTTCATCATCTCGATCAAATTCAATACCTAAACAAGTACTAATCTTGCCTAAATCTTTAATATCAAAAGCGGTTTTTAATTGCATTTTCACACACTTCAACCATTCGTCATCATTCGTGGCTAATATCATATCGTCAACATAAACGGCAATCAGCATTATTTGTTCATCTCTTTGTGAGACAAACAAACATGGATCTTGAGGCATTTCTTCAAAACCTATAGACTTTAATTGACTTACCAATTCTTTATGCCACTGAAGACCTGATTGACGCAAACCATACAAAGACTTTCTTAACAAGCACACAGTATCATCACATTCACTCATCTGTTTCTTCCACATCTTAGCTACTTCTATAATTTTCTTATCTTGAATTACTTTCTGGCTTGCTCCAATCCTTTTCTTTGTCAGTATCTTGTTCAATACATCATGTATGTGATCAGGTATTTCCATGTAGACATCTTCGTCTAATTTTCCATTCAAGTATGCTGTCACGACGTCCATTTGATGGATTTCTAGTCCTAGTTCCGCTGACAAAGCAGCGACTAATCGTATTGAAGAAGATCTTACAACTGGGGATGATATTTCATGGAAATCCTCCCCTGGTCGTTGAGAGCAGCCCTTAGCAACAAGGCGTACTTTCTTCCCTGTAGTTTTACTAGCGAATACCAGTCGGTTGCCAATAACTCTTCGATCATCTGGGCGTGGTACTATATCCCACGTTTCATTTTTGATTTGTGCTAAATATTCATCTTCTAATGCGTTTCTCCAATCAATTGCATCACTCGTCATTTCCGCTTCTTCCCAGGATATTGGCTCAATTATTGCAGTTCCTGCTAACATTTGTGTGATCTCTTCTTCATCTTCTGAATCATCTTCTGTCGTGTGTTTGTTATACTCATTCGGAGTTCTTTCCATACGTATAAGTCTTGATCTTCCTTTTCCTCTTTTTGCTGGTTCTATAAGCCTTTCCCATGATACAGTCGAACTTCTTTTTCTGGAGAGCATCCCATTACTTTTCTCATTTTCAGTATCTATATTTTGATGTATATTCTTAAGCGATTTTCTCACTCTAGATTCATCTCTCCGTATTCTAATATATGGTCTTTTCTCCTCTTGTTCTTCTCTCTCTTTTACTTGTTCTTTTTCTAAATCGATTGTCATTTTCTTGTCTTCCTCTTCATTCTCTAGAATTTCTTTATATTCATGGTCAAATGCAGTTTCCTTCATGAAACTAACATCCCTAGTTACAACAATCCGCTTATTCCTGGGATTATGTACTCTGTAGGCTTTAGATTGATTGTCGTATCCCATAAATATGCCAACTTCCGAATTATTATCGAATTTACCTTTTTGTGTCCCTTTCTCTTTGTAATAAACCTTTGCACCAAACACATTCATATACATTACTGTAGGCGTTTTGCCTTTCCATGCAGTATAAGGTATTTCACCTTTTAGTGCAGCAGTGGGACATCGGTTTCTTATATAATTGGCGGTATTCACAGCTTCAGCCCAAAAACTTGGTGGACTTCCAGCTTGACGCATCATACAACGAGCCATCTCAATCAGCGTTCTATTTTTTCTCTCTGACACGCCATTTTGCTGTGGTGTGTGTGGCACCGTTAGTCTTCTTTTGATTCCTTCCTTTTTCAGAAAATCATCGAATTCTTTATTCACGAACTCTTTTCCATTATCAGATTGCAAATTCTTTATTTTCTTTCCAGTCAACTTCTCTACGTATGATTTATATTCTTTAAATACTCCGAAGACGTCAGATTTGTTTGCAATGAAGTATACTTCGCACCAACGAGATTTGTCGTCAATAAATGTGACGAAGTATCTCTTCTGTCCAAATGATGGATGTCTCATTGGACCGCACACATCTGTGTGTATTATCTCCAGTAAATCTGTTGTGCGATCTTCACTTCCTTTCGGGAATGGTTTACATGTCAGTTTCTGACTTATGCATATCTCACATTCTGACAATTTTTCACTGTCGTCAAATGTTAAACCGTGTACTAAATCATTCTTAGCCATAGCTTTTAAGTCACGTTCATTAATGTGGCCTAATCGCTCATGCCACATATCAATCGGCTTCTTCAGCACTTCCGCATTATTAACGTTCTCTTGTCCCATTCTAACGTGATACAAATTCCCTACACGGTCGGCCTTCATATGAATCTTCTGGTTTTCATCAATCACAATAGCATCATCTTTTCGAAAATGCACTTCAAATCCATGATCAGTCATCTTTGCCACTGACAAAAGGCTTGTACGTAAATCTGGCACGTAGAACACTTTCTGAATGTCTACTAGGCGTTCTTCACTGCCTGTGTTAACTGGGATTCTAACTTTACCCACCCCAGTTATTTGCGTACTTTCATTATTTGCCAGATTTAGTTCATTTTCCAGTCGCGTAAATCCTTGCATTAGGTGTTTGTCGTTGCACATATGCCCTGTGCACCCACTGTCGATACACCAAGTCGGATTTATCTGTTCACCCAACATCGCCTCTTCGGTTGTACTCAGCATTGTCGTATATCTCTCTCGATCATCACATCGCCCTGCCTGCTGCTGTGCACTTTGTTTCGCCTTATTAGACAATTTAGTTTTACATTCTCTGGCTATATGCCCTCGGCGTCCACAACGATAACAATTTGCTTTATTTTTGTCATTGCTTGTGAAGTGTTCATGCACGATATTCTTCTGAAAGTTTTTCTTAGGAGCACGCTTGACGAACATAGCTCCCTGATCAGGTACAGCTGCGCCTTTTCTACCTTCATGGTCTTCCACAATCTTTACTTTAAGTACTTCGGTAGATGGCAGATCGTCACGCGATTCCATTGCAGTACGAAACATAGCAAATGAATCTGGTAGGCTATACAAAAGCAATATCGCTAACAATTCGTCAATCACCACTAACCCAATTTCCTTGAGTTTCTTGACCGCATCAAAAAAATCGGCAATGTGTTTACGCAAGTCGTCGCCTTCTTGCATACGCGTCAACACAAGCTTCTTTAACAACGAGGCTTTTCGCGCAGGTCCACTGGATTGATACAGTGATTTTAACTTTTCCCATATCGCATTGGAGGTTTCCAAACCGTCTAACGCTGCTAATTCACTTGGACTGACGGCTAATAAAATATCAGATTCCGCCTTTCCGTCCATTTTAATCCATTCTTCATACTTAGAATCCGTTTTTGCCGGTTTCGCGATAGTACCTGATACGTATCCCCACAAGTCATTTTTCTTCAAAATTGCTCTCATGTGTATCTTCCACGTATCATAATTATCTGCAGTTAATGGATCAATCTTTATTGTAGCAGCCATAGCGTTTTTTCAACACTATTTTTTCACTTAAAAACAATATCAAAAAAGTACGGCGAAATGAATGTAAACAACTAAGGCGAGTCCACTTTTTCTACATAACAAGCGGCGGCGGCGGCGGCCGGCGACATTCCGCCACGATTAGTCTATATCGAGTTGTTTACTTCACACATATTTCACTTTAATTATGTCCAAAACTCACAGAATCAATTGTTTGTAGTTGTCTGAGCCCAAAACCTGTTAGGGCATATAAGAAAACACTAGTTTTGAACACTATTTGTAACGATTTATTGATATTTAAACAGAGATGATCTACAATACGACAATCAACGCGAATGACAGATTGCGACTGGTTTAACGTATACATGCATACATATTAGGTACGTATAGACAACAAGCTCACGGTTCTTCGCATATACTTTAATATATACAAAAATGTCTACAATGATACTGTCTACGCTAAAGACCTACAGTTTCCTTAATTAATTATAGATGTGCTAATTTAGATATTACCTATATGTATATTAATATTAAAAAAATTACAAATCAACAACGGAGAAAACTATGACAGTTACACATGGTTTTATAAAATGTAATACTTAATTGTAAGTAAGTATATGGAATCTAGTGGTTTTAAGTAACAATGGCAAATCGTAATACTAATCATTGGAACAATCTCTTCAAAGATGTTATACTCCCGTTAAAAATATCAAAGTCTGTTAGTGTATCACATTTATTAAAAAAGTTGCAAGCGCGTCTAATAAATATATTACGGGCATAACATGTTTTGCTAATAGGGATTGAGAATAATTCCTTTCTGCGACATTTACGTATACGGGCACGAGGGACCTTGAGAGAAACCTTTTCAAGTAAGCAAGGGATTTCTAATTTTGAATTTAAAATTTTTTAAAGAAATATGAGTCTGCACAGTCACGCCGATTACTGAGAGGCTGCATTTTATGACGCTGTAGAGAGTTAGTGTAATTAACATACTGATTACCAGTTCTGAAATCAAGTGATTTTATAAATTTATTTTGGAGCTTTTCAATTCTATTAATATGAATAGAATGAAAAGGCTTCCAAACGGTGCAAGCAATCAAGTCGGCTACGGACATAGCTGTTGTATAATATTTTATAAGTTGATGAATTTTTGAAGGGTTTTCCGACACGTAATATAAAACCTAATTGTTTAAAAGATTTTTTAAAAGTATTTTCTATATGAGGAATGAATGTCAATTTTGCATCTAGTGTTACACCAAGGTCTCTAATTTCAGATACTCTACTTAACATTTTATCACAAAGTGTATTACGATACTCAATATTGTTCTTTTTTCTTGAGAAACTAATTATATTACATTTATCATTATTTAAAAATAAATTATTGTCCAAGCAATACCTTTCAAAATTTAGTAAATCCTGTTGCAATAGGTCACAGTCAGAAACATTTTTGATTACTCTAAAAAATTTATTATCATCAGCATACAGTAATATGTTTGAATATTGTATATACTCTGTGATATCGTTTATACATAACATAAATAGTAAGGGGCCCGAGTGAGAGCCCTATGGTACCCCAGAAGTTATAGATTTGTATTGTGATGTATATCCAGACAAAACAACAGCCTGAGTCCTATTTTCTACATAGGATTTTATCCAGCGAAACAGATCGCCATGTATACCGAGTCGCCGAGTCGCATAAACCTGATCAATATCACTTTGTAAAAATTGTAAGTCAGAATCTTCCTAGACCCTGTAAATTAGTTTCAAGTCGTCAGCATAGAGTAGGCATTGCGCATGCTTAGGCACCAAGGCCAGATCATTGACCATAACACCAAAGAGCAGAGGACCCAGAATAGAGCCCTGACTGACCCCGGAACGGGTGGGGTAGGCACTCGACACAAAGCATCCGTGCTGCACATATTTCCGTCTATCACGTCACGTAGATAACTAGCAAAAAGGCAAAGCAGTTTTGGCGAGAAACCAATGCTGCATAATTTGCTTAAGAGTACGTCGTTATCTACGCGATCAAAGGCTTTTTTGAAATCAAAGTACAGCACGTCCACCTGCATCCCTCTATCTAAGTAGCGCGAAACGGAATCAACCAAGGTTAAGTTAAGAGGCCTTATTCCTAAAGAAGAGCGTTTTTTGCAAAATGTAACATTTTTCATTCAAAACTATAAAGAAACTATACTACTATATTATTAAAAAAACTGATAATGTTCCTAAAATAACATATCTTAAGCTAGTTAATCATAAGATAATATTTTAAAATATGTCTTTTTATACTTAAAAAAATCAGTTTTTTCGGAAGACGTTTTCAAATTTTGTAGTGGGATAACTCGTTTAGAATCGTGATTGTGCTGTTAAATATGTTATTTGGGGTAATAAAATGATCACAATCCTATTTGTTATATCCAGCACGGGAAGCATGGTCGTGCGATAGACGATAAAATAACAGGCCGTCCCTATCGCACCTACAAATAGTGCGATAGGGACGGCCTGCTATTTTATCGTCTATCGCGCGACCATGCTTCCCGTGCTGTACGACGTAATCATAGTTTGACATTTTAAGATTTATTTGAAATGGTGGATAAATAACCTTCCGTATCTTCCCCATTTTTTCGATAAAAAGAGGTTTTACATTATGTATTTTTCCTTTAATTCCTGCCTTTATTGTAATTCTTAAATAATATTATCCTAAAGTAGAACTTCTTGTTGACATGTAAGAAAAAAATTATACATACCTTTCTGTCAACAGACATTTCGGCAACGCGTATGTGCCGCTGTTTGAATTGCAAGCGTCCATAGGTTACGGTGACCGCTTTACATCAGGCGGACCGTAAGCTTGTTTGCCACCGACGTAGTATAAAAAAATTCAGATTTTCAAATTTGGTTCCGATTGATTAAGTTTTAGAGGACGAAATAGTCGAGAGTGGCACCTCGATTGTTTTCTATAAACCTAGTTAATAAATAACAAGAGTATATTTAACAAATATTCCCTATTCGAAAGGGGGACATTTCCATTTTAGGATTTTCGCTCCTGTTGTCTCTTAACAAACTACGTAAAGAAGAAGTTTTTGTATTCAAATTTGAAGATCATTTGTTTGGATTCTGTTTTGAATTTAAATATATTGGATACATTTCTTTTTAACATTAGGAGTTTACCTTTATTTGTCAATACACAGAGATAGGTAATAAAAAAGGCTTGTATGTGTAAATTAAGAGGAAACGTAGTGGGATACATCATTGCTGCATATTAAACGAGTCGATGATAATGTAAGGTTTGATGGCTACTAGAAATGTCACGAACCAAGGGTAATTCATTAATGCAAATGAAAATTTACTTTTGTAAGACTAACATGGACATTAACATTTCTTTGTAGTTGACTGTACATTGCAGACCTTACGCGAGCATTTCTTTTTTTTGACAACAAAAAAATTTTGATTGTTTTAGGAAATTTTAGGTCAATTGTACTCAGAATCACGAGTACTTTCAATCTCACTGGGAGACAAAAAGTGTCCCAGAATTTCCATACATTTTTGTTACTTTCCTCTTTTGTTACCCTATACAACATGTACGGAAAAGATGAAGAAGATTTCAAAAAAAGTTAAAGCGCGGAAATTTAAAAAAATATACCTATATTTGCTCGGATTTATCAAATACCTATGCTTTTCAAATTTCAAAATGAGTTCAGACAAAAGTGATGTGGATGTGGATTTAAACTGTAGTAACCTATAACTGCAGTAACCTTTTCTTATAGGAAATTTTGTGTAGATTTTTTCTCGTGGAGATTTTATTTAGCTGTGGGCCACCGTTTACAAGGTATTTACAAACACGGCCCATGAAATCTATTTAAAAATAATTTCCACCTATAATATTGCTCCTAGCTAAAAATCTTATAGAACCTTTCTTGTAAGAAATATTATGTAGATTAATTCTGTATAACATTATTTTTGGCTGTGAGCCACCGTTTTTGAGTTATCAGCAAAAAGCGGCCCATGTAAAAAATACTTTCCAACTAAAATATTGATTTCTTGTAGGAAATCTTATGTAGAATTTTTCTCGTGAACATTTTATTTAGCTGTGGGCCACCGTTTACGAGGTATTTACAAAAAACGGCCCATGAAATCTATTTAAAAATACTTTCCAACTAAAATATTGATCCTAGCGAAAAATATTATAGTACCTTTCTTGTCGAAAATATTATGTAGATTAATTCTGTCTAACATTATTTTCGGCTGTGAGCCACCGTTTTTGAGTTATCTTCAAAAAACGGCCCAAATATCTATTTAAAAATACTTTCCAACTAAAAAATTGATCCTAGCGAAAAAACTTAAATAACCTTTCTTATAGGAAATTTTATGTAGATATTTTCTGTTTAACATAATTTTTTGCTGTGGGCTACCGTTTACGAGGTATTGACGAAAAACGGAGCATGTAATCGATTAAAAAAAACTTTCTTACTAAATTATCCATTTATATATTGATCCTATCGAAAAAACGTACATAACCTTTCTTGTAGGAAATATTATGAAGATTAATTCTGTGTAACATTAGTTTTGGCTGTGAGCCACCGATTTCGAGTTATTAACAAAAAACGGCCCATGAAATCTATTTAAAAATAATTTCCAACTAAAATATTGATTCTAGCGAAAAATGTTATAGAACCTTTCGTGTAGGAAATATTATGTAGATAAATTCTGTGTAACATTAGTTTTGGCTGTGAGCCACCGATTTCGAGTTATTAACAAAGAACGGCCCATGTAATCTATTTAAAAATACTTTCTAACTAAAATATTGATTCTAGCGAAAAATGTTATAGAACCTTTCTTGTGGGAAATATTATGTAGATTAATTCTGTATAACATTATTTTTGGCTGTAATCCACCGATTTCGAGTTATCAACAAAAAACTGCCCATGAAATCTATTTAAAAATACTTTCCAACTAAAATATTGATCCTAGCGAAAAATCTTATAGAACCTTTCTTGTAGGAAATATTATGTAGATTAATTCTGTCTAACATTATTTTTGGCTGTGAGCCACCGTTTTTGAGTTATCAACAAAAAACGGCCCAAATATCTATTTAAAAATACTTTCCAACTAAAAAATTGACCCTAGCGAAAAAACTTATATAACCTTTCTTATAGGAAATTTTATGTAGATATTTTCTGTTTAACATATTTTTTTGCTGTGGGCCACCGTTTACGAGGTATTGACGAAAAACGGAGCATGTAATCGATTAAAAAAAACTTTCTTACTTAATTATCCATTTATATATTGATCCTATCGAAAAAACGTACATAACCTTTCTTGTAGGAAATTTTATGTAGATATTTTCTGTTTAACATATTTTTTTGCTGCGGGCCACCGTTTACGAGTTATTTACGAAAAACTTAAAAATTGACTTCCAAGATCGAATGGCAGGGTACGGACCCCACCTCATGTCATGGCATTATTTTTCCATGGCTATTTAGACCCTCATCTTTCACTGGTAAAAATGACAGACTGCCTCAAGAACCTTTTTTGGAATATTTTTTTTTACCACTTTGTACCGTTCTGGCACGGTGAAGGACCCGGCCAAATGATCTGGCATAAATACTATGCGACTTCTGAGGAACTCTATTTTCACTTTTTAATAATTCCAGGTTGCCTCAAACACCTTTTTTGGGCCTCAAAAAATTAAATCTTCAAAAATTCATAGCTCGATAAAGCCCCGCTCCCCAGCTGCCAGACTTGCAGACCTGATGTTGGCTATGATCAGAGAAGCATCTGAGCACCTTTCCAGGTTGCCTCAAGGACCTACTCCAAAATCCTGCCAGCTCTTGGACCACTATGGCTTTGAGGTACGTTTTTATCTTAGACTTTATCCGTCTATACGGAGTTACATATGTCTCTGATTGTACTTATCTTATTATGACGACCGGTCTGGCTCGTCGGTAGTGACCCTGCCTGCTAAGCCGCGGTCCTGGGTTTGAATCCCGGTAAGGGCACTTATTTGTGTGATGAGCACAGATATTTGTTCCTGAGTCATGGATGTTTTCTATGTATATAAATATGTATTTATCTATTTAAGTATGTATAATACTCGATCCTCTTTGGTACAATGGAAACGCATCATGTTAAAATAACTTGCAGAAATAGAGTACATTCCATATTTTCTGCCAGACGTCGGCTTCTCATGAAATTCAAGCAAACATTTTTAAGAAGTCCCTAGCAATGACCAAATTTTCATGAGATTTGTATGGCAGTTACATCCTTTCGAAATAATACCAGCTGTTGAAATATTTCTATCTTACAGAATAAATAAATTATGTTTACCGTACGAATGGTACTTTTGCAAATGGAATGCATGTGAGAAGTATAAAATTACTTTCATCTAGGTACTTTTTCCATTTTTTTTTCCATTTTAAGTGACAGACAGTGGATGTATTAGAACAAAAACGTGTAAATTTTTGTAAGAAAAACGTCACCTTCAAGCGTAAATATTTATGTTGACAAACAGAGCACAGATATGCATACTTAATATTATAAATGGGAAAGTGTGTGTGTCTGTTTGTGCCCGTCTTTCACGGCAAAACGGAGCGACGATTTTTAGGGTTCCGTACCAAAAAGGTACAAACAGGAACCCTTATGGTGCGACTCTGTCTGTCTGTCACATTCCTAAATATCTCGAGAACTACTAATGCTATCAACTTGAAATTTGGAATAGTTATGAACATTGTAAACCTCTATAAATAGAAAGTATATTTTTTTTTTATTTATGAATTTTAATTGTAGAAAATGGCCAAAATGAATGGGGGGCAAACTGTAAATTTCAAGTTACTAGGTCAAGTGGGATATCGTTAGAAAGAGCGCAAATTGAACGTAAATAAACTATTTTTTATAATTTTTTTGTTGTCGAAAAAAAAAGAATTTTGAAGGAAAATGTAAAAAAAAATACCGTTCCCCCCCTTATCTCCGAAGTTTACCAACTAAAAATTATGAAAATTTTAATAAACATTGGTTTTATGCTAAATATTACAGGAAAAATATAATCGTGTTTGTATCTTGGAAACTTTTTTTTAATTCACAAAAAACTTTTCATATTTTTACTTTCAAGTTACCCACCCTTGCGAATGTATATCGTCCTTCAAATTAATACGAGATGTTACGTAAACCGTCTTCTTTCCAATAAAGTAAAAACTGTTTAAATTGGTTAACATTATAAAGAATTATCCCTGAAAAACCAACATAGTATACAGGTCGCGCAAATTAGTTAGCGAATTCACCAAGAGATGGCGCTATACACAATAATGCTCATTAGTACCTATACTTTGTCTTCTAGTCAAGTCATTAGAGTTATATGAAAACATGAGATTATTTTAGGTAGTTTGAAAGAAAGTTTGTACGGGACCCTCGGTGGGCGAGTCCGACTCGCACTTGGCCGGTTTTTTTTTAAGTGGAGATAGTTGAGGGGATGGAGAGTGACGGCTTCTTTTTGTCTCTTTCTAACCCTCCATTTCCCTAAAATGGGGGGGGGGGGGGTGGAAGTTTATATGGACCATTCCACAATTTCCGAATTTAAACGCGAGAGAAGCCGAGTTTTGTCATAGAGCAGAGAAAAATATTTCAATGTTTTTAAGTCCTGCGGCCGGAGAGCGTAAAATTTTACAAAATCTTTGTTTGTTGTTAATGTAGGCAAATGGGACAGATTGATATGTACAATCGACTGCAAACTGGATACATCTCTCTCTACTTTTTCACCTTATTAAAATGCAATAATAATCGTAGTCGACTGTACAGTAAAGTTGTGACACAAGTAGAACTCTTAAAACTATCCGGCTGATGCCTTTTTGTTTGAGCGTAAGTTTACGGAAAATACTTAAAAGAAAAATTTTATTGTCAAACAGTGAGGAAGAAAACTGAAAACCGGCAAAATCCTCTGTCCCAAGTTCCTAGTGACACGCCACACTTTCACCCTTTTCATTTCTTAGTATTACACCCTCTTAGCTTACTCGCAAGACCGCATTTCCGGCCAGCTTTCATCTCTAGGATTTACCTATCTCTACTGTCGAATTCATAATTATGTGTACATTTCTTCAGCTTAACCCGTTGCAATAAGGTGAAAAAATGTACACATATTTATGAACTAGACTGTACTGTAACTTCAAACCTTTTCACTGTGTTCTAAGTGAAAAGAACTTGTTCCGGATATCCGGAAGGGTGGAAAGTGTAACTGAGATTTATGGGTGTACCCTTCTGAGTAGGGAAAGGGAATGTATACTATCTATTCGTAATGTACGAGTAGGAGTACATATTTTATGTTTGTGGGTTTTCAAAACTTCGTTATGAAAAGTTTTTAGAACTAAATTATGTGTGAAATTTTATAGAGCTTAGCTCAAAATAGGTTCTCGTATCTCGGGATTTAAAATCCAACAATAAAATTTAATTATTAATTTCAAAAATAATTTTCGTGTTTTTTTTTATCGGGCAATTTTTATATTTAAGGTTTATATTCCCTTACAAATATCGTTGTATGTTTCTTTCATGCGTTCTTTATTAAAATCAATATAATAATTCGAATTTTGAGTTAGCACCTTCTTAACTTAGCAAGGCCATATTTCCGCCATTTCATCTCTGACTGAAATGTACTGTTAACTTTAGTCCGTTCTCACTGCGAACTTGGAACTAAGGATCAAGTTCTGTTCCGGAAATCCGGAAGGGTGTCTAATACAAGGGTGTAACGTCTGTAACTTAAACTTATAGGATTGTACGTTTGTACGTTGGTAATGTATTAGACTTATAGGGTTAGATAAACTTAGTATAGTCTGTCCGACGGTTTAAGAGCTAAAAGCCATAATAGTTATTTGTTATACAAGGGGGCAAAGTTGTATTTTAACGCCGAGTGTGGAATTGAAAAACGAGCAAGTGAAAGGATTCTATAGTTGAACCACGAGCGAAGCGAGTGGTTCGAGAATAGAATCCTGAACTTGCGAGTTTTTTAACACACGAGAAGTAAAATACATTTGCACCCGAGTGTAACACAAAACTTTTCCCCTCACTGTAGCGAGGAAACTATAACGCAAAAAATGCGTTTATCACTGCTTCCAGTAGTTCCACAGGTGGTAAATCATCTTTATTACTAGTTTCACCTACTTTTAGTAATTTTAAAGCAGTAAATTTGACTTTATTCAAGGTCAAATTACTTTACCCACTAGTGGATAAAATGCGTTTTTCCCCGCTGATATTGAAGGACAAAACACGTGTTTCCGAGCTAGTGAGGGGAAAAACTTGTTACAATGGCATACAATGGTTAACAATAGATGACTAATTAGCTTATCTTTATGGCTTTTGGCTCTTACACCGCCGGACGAACTATACTTTAATGCTTGAATGTTTTTTATTTAAGTAGTAGTTTTAGTAATTTTTTATTCACCGAGGAATGATAATTGATAAATCATACTTACGCCAGTCCCCAAGATAATGTAGGGAAAGTATGTATTGTAAGTTTGATGGAAGGGTAATTTTCTTAAATGGCAAACAAATACTGCACTAAAAATAACTTATGCTTTTACAAGCTTTTATTCAACTTGCCTTGTTAGTGTGCATCAAAATATAGAAGCTAAATTTGACCCACTTCCCGGTTCCGATTGAGTTGAAATTTTGCATACGTATGTAAATCACGTGACAATGCAATATTATGGTATCGTGGAGCTGATCTGATGATGGAGCAGAAAAGTGGTCATAGGAACTCTGTTATGAAACGTCGTATCCCGATCGAGTAAGGGGTTTTTAGAAACGTCTCGTAGAGCAGTAGGAGACTGTTGAAAGAAAGGTACAGTCGGCGATGAAAGCTTGTGCCAAAAATGATTTTTTAGAAAAAAAACTTATCTAAGTATTATAGTATGACAACATTATGGTGCCTTTGCATTATTGTAAGTTTTGCTACAAAATTAAAATATGCAGCGCTGCTGATTTGAAATACATTTGCCATATTCAAACGCATCATTTTTTTTACCAAAAAGTTCTAAAGGGATTTTCTAAATGCCTTTTCGTTTCCTCTTAACTTCGGCACAAAACCGTATTTCCGGCAAGCTTCCATCTCTGACTGGAGTGTACTGTGAACTTCAGACTTCACGCTGTGAACTCGGAACTTGTTCCGGAAATCCGGAAGGGTGTTACTGGAATTTATGCGATGGCATTGTGAAATTTATACTTAATGTACATTTGTTCGTTATTAGGCTGATATATTCAATATTAGTACTTAAATAGGTACTTGAATATGTTATTTAGTAAGTGTTTTTTTTTATATATAATATATTATCAAGCGATGATGATCTGTACTTACATGAAGGTAGAGAAGAAAAGTTTGGTGGTGGCAATATTTTCTAACTAATAATAAGAAATTTTGGAAGTTGAAAGTTGGGTACATACGTAACGGAGAAGAATAGTCTAAAATTAATAGGATGTCATGTTTTTACAAAGTTAAACAAGTTTTGTTTGTTGTCATTTAAAATAGGAATTCAAAATATAAGTAGTGCTTACTACACCTTTAAGACTGTGATGATGACGTCACTCAACTCCATTTCAAAATCAAGGTTGGAAATCGTTCAAATTCGTTTACACAGTTATTAAAAAGAAGAAAGAAAGAAAGAAAGAAACGTTTATTTGGCGTATAAAAATAAAAATAAATGAAAACTTAACCTATTACATCTTAATTTAATAACACTTTATACACCAAAATGGTTGCCACTCAGCATTTGCCGATGACTAACTAAGTTAGCCATGGCGCTGGTTTTCAGGGCAACCAAATAAATAAGTTTACTGAATAGAAACATGCAAAAATATTTACAACATGAGGGAGAGGAGGTGGAGGAGGAGGTAAAAGTGAGCTATAATTTACAGAATAACAGTATAGGTAAATGGTACTTAGAAATGTAACGAAAAGAAAGGCAAGTGTTATCATTAACTGAAATTAGACATATAATCTAAAGATTAATAAAACTAGCATAGTACGACTGCTTATGTGTTAGAAGCTGATTCGACTAAAAGGAAAGCCTATTCGGTTTATGTCCACACAGTAACTTCATAAGTGCAAAGTCTTGTGTCTCAAATCAAATTATACTCAACCAAGTACACCGAGACTATGTAATTAATAATTAACAAAGTCATTAACACCGTGTCATTAACTTTCGTCTATTTATTTCGCTTACGTATACGAGTGTATTGTAATTAATTAGATTCATGTCTCTTTTCAATGTTAACGACCTCTCACTTACTACGTACTTATTACGTGAAGAATTTTCTTTTCATTGAACTGATTAATGTTATTACCCTATAGGTAATTAATCTTTAACAAGCAAAAACGGTTACATTTTATGAGCTTAAAAAATACGTCTTGGATAAGACTTGAATTCGAGTGGTAGTCGCATAACAATACATATAGTAATAACAACAATTCATTAAGAGTTTTGAATGATTCACGGTTATTTTCATTTGACTTATAATGACCAGGATATACATAGACCGTGATTACCTTTTTGATTTTTGTCGACCTCCCGATATTTAGACGCAGGTGCATGCATCATGATCACGGATAACTGAAGAAGGTGGGTGGATGTCAAATTCAGAAAGGAGAAAGGAATTTTACAAGGAAGTGAGGAAGGAGGGTAGATCGCGCGCTGTCTACGCAACTTTGACATCCACCCGCCTTCTTCGATTTTCCGTGATCATGATGCATGCAACTGCGTCGAAATATCGGGAGCTCAACAAAAATAAAAAAAACCGGCCAAGAGCGTGTCGGGCCACGCTCAGTGTAGGGTTCCGTAGTTTTCCCTATTTTTCTCAAAAACTACTGAATCTATCAAGTTCAAAATAATTATCCTAGAAAGTCTTTATAAAGTTCTACTTTTGTGATTTTTTTCATATTTTTTAAACATATGGTTCAAAAGTTAGAGGGGGGGACACACTTTTTTTTCCTTTATGAGCGATTATTTCCGAAAATATTAATAATATCAATTAACGATTTTAGTAAACCCTTATTCATTTTTAAATACCTATCCAACAATATATCACACGTTGGGGTTGGAATGAAAAAAAAATCAGTCCCCACTTTACATATAGGGGGGGTACCCTAACAAAACATTTTTTTTCACTTTTTATTTTACCACTTTGTCGGCGTAATTGATATACATATTGGTACCAAATTTCAGCTTTCTAGTGCTAATGGTCACTGAGATTATCCGCGGACGGACGGACAGACAGGGGTAATTCTCAAAATAGTGGCATCGTACCCTGCCATCACGTTTTTGAATAGAAAGTATGCGAAATATATAATTTTTACATATAATTAAAATTTTCATAAGGAGACATTAACGTGACACATCGAGGCCAAAACATATTTTTTCAATAAATAGCAGCGTTTTACCTTACAATAAAACGCATATTAAGCGAAGTACCTTATTTGAAGCCTATTTTATTATATTTGAGAGAGCAATCCTGTTAACAGATGACGTAGCGGTTCACATATTAGCTGACAGTAGTCGCCATTATCCCCACCACCAGTTTTACCCTTCCAGTTTTATCCCCTCACCACCGGGCGGTGGCGCCTACGGGCGCCGTTTGCCTCATTGGTTCTCAAATTATAACCAAAACAAAGTTGCAATAAGTGTACAATTTACTAAAAAGGTTGCAATAATTATTTTAATTATGTACATTTTAAATAAAAACAGGGACATATCAGTATACATTGGAGTGTATAGGTGTTGGATTTTGCAACCTGAATGGTGAAGGTGATAAAATACATTAGTGAGTTAAACCTACCCTCCATGGGTGTAATAAAAGTAAAGTGGTGTATTGCAACGGAGTACTTTAGCCACTGGCGGCCTAAAAACTATAGGCTTCAAATAAGGTACTTCGCTTAATATGCGTTTTATTGTAAGGTAAAACGCTGCTATTAAGCTTCCTACCGTTATTTGAAGCCTATTTTATTATATTTGAGACCTGTCTGTGACCGCCTGGTGGCCAGCATAACGCCAATGTGATTAATTCCTCATCATTAGTGAAACTGGTGGAAACAACTAGTGCACTTAATAATCTGCGTGTGTGGGTGAATCATTTCAATTCAACCAACTAAGTGGAATCTGCAGTGATACATGTTACTATTTTTGTGAATACTGTATTTTTAATAAATCAATGTGAATCAAGTTATAAGATTAAATCTTATTTCTAAAAGCGAGTTCATATTTTTATTTCATTTCACCCATCAAATCATAATTTTCGGTATTGTCTGTTTCAATTAATTTCAGGATCCTTTATCATTATGTATCGATCTACTTCGCAAAAAGAAAGTGAAATCTTGTTGAGGCATTACAAGCCACAATGCTATTTGTCTTTATCACAGCAAAGCATATATGTTAGATCTATAGATCTCAGTATAACTAAGGCATAATACTGTTTAGGTTACGTTACAGACACAAAATTATCTTCATGGCTTATTCCTTTGTATTAATATTTATTTGAAAGTTCTTATAGTCTTTATGAGGAATCAAGTGCACTTATACAACATTTTACAAAAAACAACGGGATCTCCCTTGAAGATATATAAAATCGACTACAATATTTCCTTACTTTGTTGTTAGCATATAATGGCTAAACAATGTCAAGTGTGTACGTACAAATTTGAACAAAGGTGATCATTGCGTGATGTCACAGTATGTACATGCATTGTATTTCCAGGCCGATTTAAGTTGGCATATACGAACAAAAGACGAATTTCATGTGCCTACCTAAAGGTGAATAATAGTAGTATACAGAGCGCAGCTATTTAGGCAATAAATAATCTTTTAATTTATAAGATTTTCGTTTCAGTCCATTTTTAATATGTACCACCCTATAAGTGGTTTCATTTTGTTGTACATATACGTATTTGCAATTAGTTGGGTTGATATGGTAAGCAGCACTACCTTTGCTAATAAGTTGTAGTATAGCTAGAAAAACACTGGTTTTCACTTATCATTGTAACATATAAGTACCAACTATATCTGCTGGATACCCATTATGGTAAGATAAATAAATAACTTGGACTGTAGGCCTAACTGAAGTTTTAGTTATATTTGAAACAAGACTAAAAATAGTTCCAAAATAGATTTTAGCATTGATTTGGCCCCATAAATTAGTTATGTCACAGGCGCATAGCTCTAATATTAGTACATTTTATGTATTTTAGACGAGTAGCCAAGCAAGACACTAAATAATTCATAACTTATTTTTGTCAAAAACAAGGGAAGAATGTAGGCAGACTCGGCGATCAGTTCTTGTTGAACATTGGTAATATTCTTGCAGCAATAACCTTCGCGGTTATTTGCCTGAATGAAGCTCCCAGAATAATTAGTGTTTGATACTAAAAATCTTAAAGAGCCGTCTTTTAGCGTTAGGAGCAGATTCAAGCTAATGAAGAGGTACATGTTGTATGTACATTCTTCTAACGTCACATTTAGGATTACGGTGCATCCCTTTTCTCGAAAAGAACTTTGGCCTCCTTCTTACCCAGAGAGCGGGTTTGTTGACAAGTTGTCTAGGAAATCTAGAAGGTTCTTGATTTGGAATCGATATCAATCATTTGATTTAAAAGCCTTGTATAGCATGGCTTATTGTCGTTCGGACAGGTACCGTACAGATAAATTTTATTCATCTCTGATCATATCATACCCTATGTGGGTCATAGGTATTTACATACGGTAAACATCCAAATTGTTCTTATATATATTATACGTGGAAGGTTAAAGAATTCCAACGTTATATTCACATACAGCGGGGTACAACCTTATATATTATTATGTCCACAGAAGGAAGTGAAGTGTCTAACTCATAGGAAATTAATAAAGGGTTAAAGATCTGAGTCTTTGATGACGTGAATTTGATAGTCAACACAAATTGTCAGGTTTTTGCAAGCCAATTACTCAGTTCCAGTATAGATTACCACAATCTTAGATATTGGAACAATTTGGTTATTTACCACTTTTACCAGGCAAGCTGGATTACGAAGATTACACCCACTAATCCAACCTTTATTTAATAAGGAGCTAGGCTCATCCCGTTCCACGTGACTTGTATTCAAAGTCATTGATTTGGTGCTGGCACAGAATATATAAAAGTACAAGTACAGAAGGCTCACTGTCAACAACCTGTCAATGGACTGCATACGACATTGAGTTCTATTGCGCAGCGACAAGGTCGTCAAACTTTATGAGCCGCGAACTCGCGGCCGCCGGAATGTATGGAAGAAATGCGGAGTGAGCCGCCCTTGGTGCTGGTTTCAGCGCTAGTGCGAGCTTCACGCTGCTAGCGGAGCCGGCAATATATATGTGGTTGAAAGGAGCCATTGACCGGTAAGTTCGCTTAGCTAGTCGCTGGCGGCTGAATAGGTTAGGTTAGGTTAGATATTTCATGAATATGATGATTTGTATTTGAAATGTATATTTACTTAATAGCATGCGTTTTCGTGGTAGTAGCCCGATACGCAATAATACACAGTATATAACTTATGGTTGCTTTGCGGAAGCATATATTTATGTTATTGTAATATGGCCAGACGCTTAATTAACCACTTTGCGGGTCTTCCCTATACGCAGGGGCTATGCTAATATTCTGTCATTCCAATTTAAGTATATGTACTGCCGAAGCAAATACTACTTGCATTATCAAAGCACTTGTTTATCATATCTTGCTTACCTACTTAAACCCTGCAAAAACAGTTTAAGAATGCTGTTTACATTAATTTAAGAATATCCGGTTCCTGATAGTTCTAGCAGGGAGCTGAGTTGTAAGTTTAACACGCCCTGCGGAGGCTATAGCCGTGACGGCCAAAATCTCTTCAGAGATTATGTTTCGTTGGCTGAATATTCACAATATATTCATAATATTCACACGCCTTACGCAGGCAAATTATGAATATTATGGAATGGCAGATAAAATTTTATAAAAAGGCAAGTTCTATGATCACGCTACATTGCGCAGGCCAGGACGGGCTTGCTATATTATTGGTAATTCATTACACTAGATAGATAGTCTCATAGGCTCCTTTCTTTTATTTCGTCTGCTAGTGTAGCAGTCAAATAACAAAAAATAACAAACAAAGGCCTTGCGCAGGCTTGTTATTTGTTGGGTAAGTAGAAATACTTACACGTCTTGCGCAGACGGAAGTACGAGTAATTACGATTAGATACATAGGCTTGGCGGAAACTTTCCTATTTACACGGATTTCCCGCTAACATTTGCCCAGCCTCGCAAATGGTCTCAATGGATATCCCAAGCAACAATGTTATTATAATGATGTCTCTTTACGCCTTGCGCAAGCGAAATTATTAGAGTAGGTATTCGAATAAAAAACAAATTTCGGGTCTTTTCTTTGTAACGCCAAATCTAGGATATGAGCTGATACAAATACTGCATAGTCAACACATCTGCTTGCGCAGCAGAATAATAATAAATTTATTGCACAACAACTTGTGTACTTAAATCAGCAGACAGCTACTTACTATTTATTTATAAATCCTATTTGGATAGAAGCAAAAGATCAATAGTGACTCCCCTGTATGTGGTAATTTACAACAGAGTAGGTACCTACTTTAAATAATAATGGTTATTCTGGTAAATCTCAGACCTCACACTATAGACATAGGGTGAAATAGCCATTTTTTAGACATAGAAAAGCATGTATATCACATTACAATTTTATATCACATACGGGTGGTTTCACTCAAAATCTTTTACTTTAGCTAGAGTAGCAAATTTCCAGTAAGTCTATTATTATTATTAGTACCGGGATTTTATTCAACGCTTACACTTAGAACGATGCATCAATAGTAGGCACTCTTTAATTAAGAATGAAGAAAATAACATAATAGACCGGACCCCAATAGGGAATCCAATATGACACTAGAACCTTTACAAGTTGATACAACAAGGTTTTAAACGTGTCCTAGGTTTTATCTACTTAATCGTTAATGAATTGCATCTTAGCTTCTTGCGAGACTATCAAAATTTTGAAAGCAATCACTGTTACACGCCATAGCCTGCATAGTAATAATACTGGGGATATGCACGGAAAATATCAGGTCATAAAAATTTAAGCGTCCCTCACAAAATAGTAATCAAGTATCCTAATAGGATGCACTTTATCCTTGCGCAGGCTTGTGCAAAAAGTTTAATTACTTAGCAACCGTTAAGAACGTAAACTTTACATCAAACAGACATTTCTGCAAAATATGCTCATTCAGGAATGAGACCGCGACCATTTAACAACTTATAAATTATGACGCCTTTTTATAACTAACGAACGATTTATGAAATCGTGGTCTAATTTAAACTGTCTCAATTCTCAATGACCTGATCCGTGCTTATGGCGAACCGATTCACTGTAAATAAAGTAAAACAAATGCTCGTCGCTTACTTACCGCGACGCCTTCGCTGCGCTCGAAATGGCAGCTTATCTAAAAATATTGCGACGGACAAGGAATGTCCGTCACATTTTATTATTTATAATCGAACGGTAAAACCGTTAAAATATGAAATATTTTGTAAAATATTACATATTTTTTACTTACAAAAAATTCTAAGAATCTCAGAAATTCTAAGAATTTTTTGTAGTGAACCGTACGCTCCGAAGAACAGAACGCCAATGAGGCAAACGGCGCCCGTAGGCGCCACCGCCCGGTGGTGAGGGGATAAAACTGGAAGGGTAAAACTGGTGGTGGGGATAATGGCGACTACTGTCAGCTAATATGTGAACCGCTACGTCATCTGTTAACAGGATTGCTCTCTCAAATATAATAAAATAGGCTTCAAATAACGGTAGGAAGCTTAATATAATACTTTTGTAAAAAAAAATTAAAGAAGACCGTTTTCTACTGTACCCTGCCTTGTCACAACGCGACACTGCTCAAGTTTTCGCTCTATAGATTATTGAATTGCAGTTGTATGATAATAAAATATCGTTTTTTGTAGAGAATAGACTACTATATTCTTAAATATACGTTGCACGGGATGTTTCGATTACTTTTGAACACAAATTTTCACGTTCAAAGTTTGTCCAGCGATATTTTCTCCATATCCTGTGCGTCCGCAGTATTGCACCTCACTCACACACAGAAAGTCTTATTAAGACCCTAATATACGTAAAACACGTAGCCAGTATGGTTCTAGCCGCCGGTGTAAAGGTCTGTGTGTGAGGTGCAGCGGTCTTGTGGTTAGAAGTTTTCAAAGTGTGACGTTCGGAGTTTGTAACAGGTATGTCCACTTTATTCTGGCACGATTATTTTAAAATATTAATACGGCAGTTTTTTTACTAATAACATTTTAATGTTGTATTGAAGTATAACTATTTATATTAAAATTATGACAGTTGTATTATCAACAGTTTCGGAGATAATATCTAGTTAATCGGATTTTCACTACACCCTGTGTAACTTTATCCTGCCATCACTCTGCAGGGTAAAGTGACTGTTGACAGGATAAAGAAACACAAGTAAAAGAAAGCTATTTTGACATGGTTTTTACTAACTTGCAATGTATGTATGTATGTATATTTGTATGTATGTTGAGGTCAAATCTTGCAACCCAATTTGAAGCAAAAATTTTCAACCGACTGAGCTGAAATTTTGTATACACGCTGCGGTTGACGTTCGTATATAAGCGCCGATATGGGGCATTGGGTCCTTCGATATTGGGCAATATTCTGCCCAGCGCCGAAGCAGCCCCGACGAGGCTAGGAACCAATTTGATTAAATGTTCCTCGGAGTCCCAATTTTGCTTTAAATTTAAGCCCAAGTACTTAATTTGGGGCGCAAACGGGACCGCCTCACCGCCAACAGGCAACATTCCTATCGCTCTTGCATATAGGCACGTCAGAACCAGATTGCGTTTCGATCGGCGTATAGCGTCAACGATTGTCATTTTGGCTAGGTCGGCAGCGATCACTTTCTTCGGACAGAAGCCAACCTTACCCTCGAAAACCACGTCATCGGTCACATCATCGTCATGGCAAGTAACACCGCAAGCCCAAACAAATTAATGCGCCCAACTGTGAGCTCAGTTGCCACTGTGGCTCTCCTTATTATACTGGTACTTTCTTCCCCTCACGGCTACTATTGTGTCATCGGCATAACAAATGGTGATCATGCGGAGAAGTTGGACTATTCTGATAGCCAAGTCAAAGCCAATGCTCCAGAGCAGACGCCCAGTACCGACCCCTGTGGAAAACTGTGGGTAGGTTATGATTATTATGATCATATGCATGTGGATAAGAAGAAGAATAAAGAAGTCAGTCTTGAATTGAGCACGTAGTCTCATTGACCTGTCCCTATACGTTTACATGGCGCAGCCGGTTGGAGCACCACACTCCATTCGTCTTTCTAGGTATCTTCCTCCTGATTCATTGAGCACTACTCTATGTGCAAGGTGAATGATGATCTTCAAATAGAAAGGCGCATCGTGGAAGCAATGCGCCTATTTTATTACCACATAAGGAAGAGAGCCGAAGTAATTGACAATGTCAAGAGATACTGCGATGGCTGCCTGCCTTTTCTCTGCTACCAGACCGCTGTATTTATGCAGCGCATCAATTGCGTCTACCGCTCCTCCCAGAACCCGATCTCTGATGTTTGGGCACGTGTCTTCCAATATGCGTGCACAGCAGTAGATGAGACTTACGATGTTGCGCTCAAACATCGTGCCAGTTTCATCTAGGATGGCAATGGTACGGTATTCTAAGGGACAGTCAGCTGGACTACCCTTTTTCGAAAGGCACAGTCTGCCCACCTTCCAACGAAAATTTATACCCTCACGGAGGCAGTCGTCAATGCCACGTGGCCACGTAATCTACATCTAAGATGTTTTAAGAGCCAAGGCACACCGTCCGGCCCTAGAGTGGCCCTCATTTTAAATGCTGACCTCATTATCTCGACATCTGTTACCAAGGGGACATCAAGGAAATGAACCGACTCCTCCACTGGGGCAGCCATTGCAGGCATTACATGCACAAGCACAACTCACATTGTGAATCATGATATGTGCTTTGTTGTTTTACAAGACTGTGATTATAGGTACTTATTTATTTATTCGTTATTGCACATAAAAAATAAGTACAAATGGAGGACATAATGCCTTAAGGCATTCTCTACCAGTCAACCACTGGGTCAAAAAGAAACATTTGATACGTGCAGGCATCGTGACAGAAAACAATAATCAGATATCACTTACTATACTTCAACTGTTTTGAATAAAAAATAATGGATTATTGTTTAAAAAATATATTTTTTTTTGTTTTTGTTTCTACTTAAAGAAAGTAATTTGAATCCTAACAAAATCATAATAGTCGATATATGTTGAATTATTAGTGGTAAACTGGTTTTTTTCATTCAAACTCTCTTTATCCTGCCACGTTTTCCCTGCTACCCTGTCTATTCACTTTCTCCTGTATGTCTAAAATTTCAACTCGCCATAAGTTCTACGTTTTTACGACTATTTCATTCCCTTCCGCAAATTCCGTATCATTGATGCACTCAAAAACATATTTAAATCCAAAAAGGTATGAAAAACCATTTTCATTTTTTTCCATTAACTTTACCCTGCCGGTGCCACTTTTTTGAGAATTAACCACAGACATGGCGAAACTATAAGGGTTCCTAGTTGACTCCGGAACCCTAAAAAGGTAATCGCGGTTTTATAAGTCTATTAACAATTCGTTTAATTTATAACAAAGCAAAGCGGATCCCACGCGTACATACGCGTACATACTGTACATACAGTCAAGTGTAAAAATATGGGTGTACACATCTTACTCAAAAATATGTCCCATAGTAGCACCTTAGTCCGGTGTAATAAGAGCGTAGTACCATATTTTTGAGTCGATTTTTTCGATACTTATTTTTGCACTTGACTGTAGGTACCTATGTGTATGCACGTGAGAATGACCTAGTGAAACATCGGGGAGAAAATTCAATTTGATGGTTTCATTGATAAAATAATACATGTATCTCGTCTTAAGTAAAATTGAATCGAACGTCTTGAATGCCTTCCAAACTATTATGGTTGATAGTTCCATTTAGTTAGGCTTAGCAATAATCCTATGATTGTGTAGGACCGACCGGTCTAGATCGAGGCTCAGGGGGGTTACCATGACGTACTAAAGACGTTCAGTTTACAGAGAAAGGGACACAGCTATTAGCAGTTACATAGCTCCGTCCCTCTCTCTCAACCTAAACTGAACGGCTTTAGCACGTCATGGTAACCTGATCGGCATTCAGGAAAGGCCCAATAATAGCTACGAGTATTGTTTTTTTTTATATACTACGTTGGTGGCAAACAAGCGTACGGCCCGCCTGATGAAAGCGGTCACCGTAACCCGCCTAGATAGACGCCTGCAACTCAAAGAGTGTCACATGCGCGTTGCCACCCCATTAGAAACTTGTACATTCCCTTTTGATGTGTTAAATACACAGTAAAAAGGAGTGTACAAGTTCCAAGAAGGGTTCGGGTTGCCGACGACTCAAAGGACAATAGACGGAATAAGTCAGTTCCGTAAGTCCTCCCTTCATCAGCACACCGCACCCTCGTTGAGCTCTGGCAGCCTTACTCACCGGCAGGAACACAACACTATGACAATATGACACTATGATAATTATAATAAATTGAATGTTAAAACGATTTATAGTTATTTAAGTCATTAGAAATAATTACGTCTATACTAACATGCCACTGCATTCAATTGCAAAATTTTAATACGCGCACGTGGGTATTATATAATACACGGTGTAACATGAGAGAACCGAAAGATTTTAACTACGCATTTCTGAGGGCAAAATAAAGATAAAATGTTAAGTAAGTATACAGCGTGTGGATTCCATACGGGCGAATAATGTAACCACTTATAGTATCTGATCGCACGAATCGTATATGATAATCATTTTGTTAAAAAGTGTACTGAGAGAAAATCCAACCAGTTTTCATGTTCGTTCAACAAGTTTTTTGGTTAAAATTGCGCCTACGTGCTCTTTGGTTCAAACAACAAGCTACTTGTCATTTGAATCGGCAATATAATTTGAATCAACAAGTCGATTTTATAAAAACAACCTGACACATATTGTTTTAAACATACGTTTGGCTGATTCAAACGGATAAACCGCAACAAGTCGAACTTGTTAAATTCATAATGCAAATTTCTCTCAGTGTGTTATCAATTAAGAGTAATTTTTTTTTTAAATCTGACTAAGCGGCAATGTACGCCGTCCAACTTCATGTCAAATGACATAAACGTCATGTCGTAATGACGGTTAAGTAGGTACGGTAATTGATGTGGACGTAATACATTGCGTTCTGAATTATTATGTATGAAAAAAAATCTCATCTATTCAAAAAAAATAATAATGTAATCAGGCTCCTTAGGTCCGATACTAATGGTTATCAAAATATTCGACCGTATGGAATACACACGCTGTATGACGTCAAGCAAATTTCGCAATTTTTTTTGTGTAATTTTTTTATGTATTTTCACATAAAAAGAAAATGTTATTCGTAAAACTGGCACTTAAAACAAAATAATACTTTTTTTTTCAAAAAAAAAACTTTTTTCAATGAGTTACTAGTTATTTTTTGACATCTATCAACGTCGCTATCAAAATAGCGTTTTGTTCTGAGAAATAATAAGTAATTGTTGTTTTTTAGGGTTCCGTACCTCAAAGAGGAAAAACGGAACCCTTATAGGATCACTCGCGTGTCTGTCTGTCCCTCTGTCACAGCCGATTTCTCCGAAACTACTGGACCGATTTACTTGAAATTTGGCACACGTATGTAAACCTGTGGCCCAAAGACGGACATGTAATTTAATTAAATGAAATTTAATTACAGGGGTCACTTTTGGGGGGTAAAATTGAAAATTAAAAATCAAAGTTATTAAAAATATATTGTGTTACATATCAAATGAAAGAGCATTTTATCGGCATCTGAAATATATTTTTTTTATATTTTTTGTTTTGGTAATTTAGAAGTAATTTAAGAAAATAAGCAAAAAATTACCATTCCCCCCCCTTATCTCCGAAACTACTTAGCGTAAAATTTTCAAAAGAATACACGAGATAGCCCTCTCCCTGTAGATTACAGGAAAACCTATTAGAAATGTACAGTCAAGCGTAAGTCGGACTTAAGAGAAAAAAACTCAGATTACGAATTTCACTCACTGCTGCTGCAAGTAGTTACTAAACGTCTTAAAATTGTGTAAGCGAGTTGGACAGGTATAAAGAAATTCATTTCTGTCTTTTTCCTTTTAGAACTTGATCAAAAATTTTTTCATTTGTACAAAATGACTTAAGTTCCTACTAAAAAGGAGGCGCTTAAGACTGTTTATAAATTGACTGAGCAAAATTTTATTCAAATCGGTCCAAAAAAAGGTGTCTGTTGACGAAAACATAGAATTTGTGCCACCGAAAGCCCAAATCTGAAGTCCATTTTGCTCTATCTCTTATCGTTTCCGAGATATATACGTAAAGTCTTGAAAGTGCGAAACGTTAACTTTGCCATTATAGTCGTTCAGGCGCTCATGAGTTCTTTGTATGGAAAATTCGAAAACCGACTCGCACTTGACCAATGTTCAAATTGTTCATAGAACGTTGTGGTTTTTTTTTATTAGCAAAAATGACTTAAGCGCCTTCAGAAGTGAAGGTGCTTAAGACCGTTTGTAAGTTAAAGTTAGCTGTGATGGCTCAACGAAGAAAGAAGATTTCAATATCCTACTTATACATAGTTCATTAATTTAACTATACAGTTTTTATTACTCAAGCCAAGCGTTACGTTAGCTATTGCTATTGAAAGGAAAACTTGTGTATAAAGCTTGAAACAAATTATGGAACGCGTCTGACGGACGCGGCTGACGACCGCGACTGATAAGCCGATGGCTTGCGTGGGCGACGGTCGCGCGATGGTCGCGCGACGGCGATGCGACGCATACGAAATCAAACCTTATCGATATGGAAGTAGACGATGCGATGAGACGTGAAGGCGACGGTCGCGCGACCGTCGCCCACGCAAGACACGGCGTAAGTGTGCACAGTCTTAAAACATTCAGCGCCTCAGATTGCGGTAGGACACCATCCGATTCATCCGAACGCTCAAGGCCACGTCCACGGTTTATGTCCAATAGTTTGCACAATTCAGTGTCATATTCATTATCTAGATCGCGGCAGTGGACGGCGTTCGTCGCGTTTTTAGGTGATTATCTGATTATCGATGGACTATCGCATCGTTCTAAACTACCGCGCAGCAGCGCGAACTGAATTAAACTTATGTTGGTTGCAATAAGACGTAGATTTGTTTAAAAATATGCACACTTGCCACCTGCGGTAATAAAAATTTTATGGCTTGCGCGATGATCACATTTATTAATGTCATAACCGCCAATTACTTGCATTTGAAATTGAACTTTAATTACTAAGAAATAACGTTGTTTTTGTAAAAAAATGAAAGTAGTTTTTACTACATTGCGAAGTTTTCGTTTGTCAACTTGACGCACACATTTGCAACTAAGCGATCGGACACTTTTGAGTGTCGAATTTGTAGGTGACAGTGTATCTAGTCTCGTGGCGCCGAATGTACTTTCTAAAGTACATAATGGTTTCAATGGAATTTTAACTCTCATAAACAAATAAAATATAATTTCTTTTGTTTATAAAATTTTTCGAATAACTGAAATTGAATTCAATCTCAAGTTCAATAAGAATCAAAATTCCCTAGCAAAAATTTTGTATGGTGGGCGCCACGAGGCTCGGGAAGTTTTTGAATTGATGTTATCGCATCGATCTACTGAGGGGGGCGGTGCCTACAGTAGTTGTAGTTGTATGCATACCTAGCTCACGCACACAGACGCGTCCACTGGCGCCGCGCCGGTGTCTGCGTGCGCTCTCTGCAATGTCTCTGCAAATTCTATGCACAGCGCAGAATATGCAGAAACCACATGGTGGTCTGTGGCAGAAACTCAATAGAAGTATAGTATGAATTTTTTGAAACGAACGTTTCTAAACAAAGGTATTGTTCCTTTTGTGTTGAGCGGGAGCTTCTGTATTTGCACGCGCTAAGACAACAAGAAGCAACTGTATCCTGATAATTGTAAGGTTCAAATCTGTACAGCAGCAAATTTGAGATAGATTATTTTGGAAATGCGAAGCGATAGACCACACCGCTATAGGTGCGAAAATACAGCGCTTCTAATACTTTGATACTTGGTGGTGTAAGTATAGTACATATAGTTATAATAATCATCGGTAATATGTCAGTCTGTATAATAAAAATAACACGTTTAAACAGCGAAACTGCCAGATTAAAAGGTTGATAAGCACCTGGCACCTTAAGGTGTCATCGCAAAGTGACAATAAACACTGATAAGGTTTTTCAATCTGACCGCCATTGTTATGTTTTGTTATAAATACGGTTTACGGTTTGTTTAGTTATTTATGTTATTTTATATATCAAGACTTGTACCTAATATTTATGTAATTACTATTTATATATTGCTATATACAATTGGTGATTGTTAACAAAATCATTAATAAAAAATAACAGTGATAATATACGTGTTTCATTACTTACAGCACCACCACCAAGTATCAAAGTATTAGAAGCGCTGTATTTTCGCACCTATAGCGGTGTGGTCTATCGCTTCACATTTCCAAAATAATCTATCTCAAATTTGCTGCTGTACAGATTTGAACCTTACAATTATGAGGATACAGTCGCTTCTTGTTGTCTTAGCGCGTGCAAATACAGAAGCTCCCGCTCAACACAAAAGGAACAATACCTTTGTTTAGAAACGTTCGTTTCAAAAAATTCATACTATACCTAGGTACGTGAAGAAACATGGTAAATTAAAAATTATCATTAGATACTTATTTGCGGAGGTGTAAACAATTTCCTTCGTTTTGCCATATATCAATAATTACCTATCTATATTAAATTAATTAATCCGTATACATTACATTTTTACAATTAAGTGTATGAATTATACTTTTTATCGTACGGTCAGCTACATAAATATCTATACACCTCTATTCATTCAATTTTGAACCTTCTTCTTCAGTAATAAGTTTCGATATGTAAAGAAATTGAAGGACGATACACAGGCGGGCGGGGCGGAGACACCGCGCGCCGCTGCGGGCGGGTGGGAGGGAGGAGGGGTGTCGATGGACGATGTCACGCGGGATTCGCCGCGCGAACTCATCATTCGCGCGGTCGGCTCCCTTGGCTGCCTGCACACATTCGCTGCTGCAGGGTGCCCGGTAATTAATGGACAACCTTTTAACCACCAAGAGGGCACCTTATACTGGTCCAGAAAATCTATGGAATATGGGTTAAATTGTGGTGTAGGCGAGAGGCTGGCAACCTGTCACTGCAATGCCATAGTTTCGTTTTCTTTTAACCCCTTATTTGCCAAGAGTGGCACCTTATATTGGTCCAGAAAATCGACTTTAAGGTTTAGTAAAAGTCGCCTGGTTTTCGAGATTTTCTCAATTTTTAAAATTTTAATACCTACTACCTAAAATTTTAAAAAGTGTGAAAATCTCGAAAACCAGGCGACTTTTACTAAACCTTAATGTCGATTTTCTGTAAGGTGCCCTCTTGGTGGTTAAAAGGTTGTCCATTAATTACCGGGCAGGTGCACCCGATATATTTGTCAAGCAATTTCTGACGTAAGAAAGCGCGACTCATTCGCGCAGTCGGCTCACTCACGTCTCTCGTTGTCGTACAATCTGACATTATTCAGCTACCTTTTATCGCTTGGCTTTAGTTCGCATATACAAGAGTACCAGAGATGCGATTTATTTGAAATACTTCTATTTAAAATGCAAATACAAAATGCAAAATACCTATTTTGTATTTTGCATTTATATGCCTTTTAGTAAAAAACATTTTGTATTTTATTTGAAATACTTTTTGAGATGAATTTTGCATTTTTAATATGCATTTCAAAATGCAAAATACTTTATGATTAAATTAAGTTTAGCCAACATTACCAGTCAAACAAAATGTGAACAAATGACGCTTGTATTGCCGAATTTGACCGATAGAGGCGCCTGCTAGCCATGCGCGCCTGACTGACTAGTGTCAAATTTGACACTGTCAATGTCAAACGAAAACGAATATTATCTATGGAAAACGACGCCACTGACGTCGACGATTTAACGGATTTATTGTTTGCTGGACTGCTGGTGCTGAGTGCTAATGACTGATTTTGATTTAATTACCTACCTACTTTTAAGTGTTGAGTTATTATTCCTATTGTAAAAATCCTAAGCTATAGAATGAAAATAAATAAAGAGCATTTAGGTGATATAGGGATGAAATATAAGAACTAGATGCACAATCAACAAAATGGAGCCATGGCTCTCTTTTCGTTAGTCTAGTTTTTTTACATTATTTAAGTGAGTAGGTATAATAGGTATAATAGTACCTAAAAATAGTAGGCGATCAATAAATTCTGTTATGTTATTAATAAATAAAATAACATAACATAATTTATTGATTGCCTACTGATAAATATGACCAAAATGTCATTAATTACTTTCATTAGGTGCCATGTTATTAGACGTTTTTGTTCGGCATTGTGACTCTATTTCTCATGATTATTAATACAGAAAATAAATAAAAATATCTGAGATTTGGTCCAAAGGTATTTTATTTTCAAAAAGTATTTTGAAAATACCTATTTTGCATTTAGCATTTGAAATACAAAACTCAAAACTATTTTGGTATTTTGCATTTGAAATAGTAAATCTGAAAAGTATTTTGCATTTTGTATTTAAATGCTTTTTTAAAACCATTTTGTACATCTCTGAAGAGTACCTATAGGTACTACAAGGTCCAAGGCAAAATACAACAATAGATAATGTATTTACTAAATAATATTTTTAAATTTAAAAGTGGAAAATGTCTGCCTTGGGTGAGACTTGAACTCACGGCCTCTGAATCGATACTCCAGCGCAGACGTTTCTGCTAATCAGAAGTTAAAATTTAAATAATATTTATTTAGTAATTTCCCGCTAGAAACTTGCGTTATACTATTCTGTATACTTTTTCAGCAACCATAACCAAATTTGGATTAGATTAAAAAAACCTTTAAGTAAAACTTAGAACCTTTCAGATTGTTTTACTCACCCTTTCTGATGTTTACCATACTTACTTACCCCGTTATTCATAAACGTACACTAAAGTTATCAAGCCGATAAATTTCGTTTCCGACGGCGTATTTTTGTGATAGAAAGGGACAAACGAACTTTATCGGCTGGATACTTTAGTGTATGAATAAGGGTGTTAAAATTTATAGCTACGAAATTTTACATAAAACACCTACTTTAAAATAAAATAAAAAATGTTGAATTTGGTTAACATTATAAAAGACCTCACGCAAGCTGTGCTAATTAGTTCGCGAATTCGTCTAGAGGTGGCGCTAAACACAATTATGCTCATTAGAGAACCTATACTTCTAGCCTAGCCCAGTCTTTAGAATTATGTGAGTAACGTAAAAATTTTGTAGGTACGGAACCCTCGGTGTGCGAGTCCGACTCGCACTTGGCCGGTTTTTTTTAATGTTTATAACTCTGAAAGTAGGTGAAATCTAGAAAAGTTTATACCTAGGTATGTTATTTTGCTCTTATAATAATTATGATGAGGAATACGCTGTTAACATTTTTCAGCTTTCTCATGTTACACCGTGTAGGTATATATATCTCCTTTCTCTGATATTTGGTGGCTCGACCGCAAAAACAAACTCCGAAATTATAAAAAATAGGGCATTTTTTTTAAACATCTCTAATTTGTATAGGTAAACTTTAGATACATAGTGGATTGAAATATTCAAAACTTTGAATTGAAAGCTAACCTAACCACAAAATTAAAATTTTGAAAAAACCCCCGACCGCGACATAGTAGACCGATTTTCATGAAACTCCCGACTAACTCTGCTTTCAGACAAAAAAAAACTAAATCTAAATCGGTTCATCCGTTCGGGAGCTACGATGCCACAGACACACACACACACACACACAGACAGACAGACAAACAGACAGACAGACAGACAGTCACGTCAAACTTATAACACCCCGTCGTTTTTGCGTCGGGGGTTAAAAATTTTAGTTTTACCTATTTCCTCTAATAAAATACATACATACATACGCCTGTATCCTATAAAGGGGTAGGCAGAGCACATGAAACTACTCAAGTTTCAGTGCCACTCTTGGCAAATAAGGGGTTGAATGAAAAATGAAATTGTGACATTGGAGTGACAGGTTGCCAGCCTCTCTCATACGCCACAATTAACACATGAATTACCCCACAGTCGACTTTTACAACACCCACGGGAAGAAAGGGGGTGGTTGAAATTCCAAAATCATCACTTAAAAACGATCTTTCTTCATCAGCATCCTCCATGCGTTATCCCGGCATTTGCCACAGCTCATAGGAGCCTGTGGTCCGCTTTGACATCTAATCCCAAGATTTGGCGTAGGCACTAGTTTGACGAAAGCGACTGCCATGTGACCTTCCAACCCGAAGGGTAACTAGGGCTTATTGGAATTAATCCGGTTTGCTCACGATGTTTCCCTTCCCCGAAAAGCGACTGGCAAATCACACACTCAGGGTGGCTAGCCGAATGGCACAATCGCTCACGAAACGCTCACGAAACGAAGCGCTAGTAGATATCTATCTCTATCGCGCTTGCGTATTGGCGCGACAGAGCCAGCGGCGTATCGCTTTCGTTTGGCGTCGGAGAAATGCCATTCGGCTACGGGGCCTGGCCACGCCAAACGAAAGCGATACGCCGCTGGCTCTGTCGCGCCAATACGCAAGCGCGATAGAGATAGATATCTACTAGCGCTTCGTTTCGTGAGCGTTTCGTGAGCGATTGTGCCATTCGGCTAGCCACCTAGGTGTTTTTAATTTAATTTAATTACTTTTTTTTTCTAAGGTACTGGCAGAATACCAGCGATGTGGCTTGCCACATCACAACGCTGAGCCAGCGCCTTTTTGTACCACGACACATGTTTCTTTTTAATGTTAATTGTTTCTTTTTCTTTGGTTAGTTAAGTTAAGCGGTGTACTCATATTTCTTTTTTTTCCTGTTTATTTTAAGCCTTTATATGTTGTGGTGTGGATACGAATAAAGTTGCTTATATATCTATCTATCAAATATCAAATATCATTTCGCACATCTGCCTATCACTCTCATAAGTCTCATACCATTATAAAAGATTACTTGATACGAAATATTTTGAAAATATACTTGTTCTATGGCGGTAATGTAGGCGGCGCGGGTCAGGGGGTCCCATCCAGGTGGAGTACTGAAAACACCTGCTTTGCATACAATGCCGGGTACCGTATAATGCCGCTGATATGTTGGTGGATAGGGAATTTGTTAAAATTTCTAGAATTTCATACTACAGGATAAATAGATTTTTCACCACACCAACTGGTTGCTATTCTAAAACAGATACATAAAAAAATAAAAAATCTTTAATACATTTAAGATTTTTGCATGTATTTAATAAATAAATGTAAAGAGAACCTACTCGTTGTGACTAATAATATAAAATAAATTAGATTAGGTTAAGATCTAAGCATGTACTTTACTCATAAAAAAAATAAAGAAATAAACAGTTAATTTTTTTTTGCAAAATTGCATTTTGTCTACAATAGTGCAAAATAATTTCTTTTAATAATTTGGTTTTGATGATTTAGATAGGCTGGGGTTTTACCTATAAATGAACTTTGAATAATAATTATTGAACGGGTAAATTGATGGATTTGATTTACCTAGTTCGTACCTTGAAACCATCACAACGCTCAAGATTCCACTTTTTGAACCACTCGCTACACTCTTGGTTCAATATTGGATCTTCTCTTCATCTTTCACTTGCTCGGGTATCAATATTGACTCGTGCGGTTAAATAACAACTTAGCCCCCTTGTAAAACAAATAACTAAATCGCCGAAGAGGTGACTGAGTGATAATTGAGTCATAACTTTAGCCATTACTTAAAAATTCTTAAAATGTTAGCAACTGTGACATACAACTTGAAATCCAGCCTGAAGTGAATACATACAGGGGGTTTATTTATTTTCGAGTTTTGTGAAAGTGTCAATGAACTTCCAAAGCATATTAAAACACCCAAGATCAGAGCAAATGATCACTGGATCGTGTAATAAAATTATCATTAAAAATTGGTGAATTTCATTGCTTTAGTGGCAAAGACACAAATGTCATATATACCATAGATCAAGCAAACGTATCTACTTAGCGTGTCAAATGAACTCAGTGAAATCCACTGAGTTGTCCGTCTTTACTCGCAGCTTGCAGCTTTCGGGCGTCAATTTTTGTAAGTTGAAGTCAACCAAAACATAAAAAATGCCTCGTTACGTGATATTCAATTGCAACAACACAAAAATTATGAACAATCAAGAGCCTGAGACATATTTAAAATTACAGGCAAGAATCAACTTCAGTACAAAATTTGACACGCTCGGCCCCTATACAAATATATGAATTTGTTTCTTCTATCTAAATTAAGTTCTGTGGGCAAAGAGCACCGAGTGTGTGTGAAAATAACTGTCAAAGTAAGTCTGTAGTCACAGTGCTTCGACTGCTACTTTCCCACCTAGGATAAAAACTTTTGTTTTTTTTTGTAGATAGGTATGTCTGAAACCTATAACCAACTCATACTCATACTCATTTGTAAAGCCATTTTACACGTCAAGATTTGGAAGACTCTAAGTGCAAGCAATGTGTCCTTTCGTGTACATAATATCTATTACCGTTATCGGAGTGACTGGACTACTCAAAAACAACAAACTAAAAAATAATATTTAAAAAAATAATTCGATTTCTCCCTAGTTGGGCAAAATCTTTAATTAAATTTCAACCAAATCCTTATCCAACAGTCTTACAAAAAAATCTAAATATTTGTAATTCATATTGGTACAAGATAAAAACCGGCCAAGTGCGAGTCGGGCTCGCGCACAAAGGGTTCCGTAGCAGCAAATATAATAAACCAATAACTTAACCAAAATTACAGTTAAATCAACCTATCTCAAAAACTATAAGAGATACTTTGATCAAACCAAAAATCGTTGAAAGAGTTAATTAGCATGCATCACCTCTATTTTTTTTAGAATTTTATACCCCGTAGTTATAAAAATAGAGGGGGGGGGACATACTTTTTACGACTTTGAGAGCTGATATCTCAAAAACCGTTCACTTTAAGAAAAATGTTTTTTAGAAAACTTTATATCATTTTAAAAGACCTTTCCATTGATACCCCACACGGGTATGTACATCGAAAAAAAAATTTTCATCCCTCAGTTACATGTATGGGGGGCCCCACCCCCAATTCTTTTTTTTACTATTTAGTGTCATAATTTTGTAGCGGTTCATACAACACATATTCCCATCAAATTTCATCACTGTAGTACTTATAGTTTCCGAGTAAATCGGCTGTGACAGACGGACAGACGGACAGACGGACAGACGGACAGACGGACATGACGAAACTATAAGGGTTCCGTTTTTGCCATTTTGGCTACGGAACCCTAATAAAAGCTACACCGCAAAATATTCCCCCTTTAATCCACTACTAAAATATACATTACATTTTCCATCCAAACCATTTCTAAAGTAAACATAATCTTGCTGATCTCGCCAAGAACTAAAATGCTGTACCTACCTACAGTGTGCGTAGCCAAATGCATAAACGCTCACGAAACGCTCACAATAATATTTATTTATTTATTTAAACTTTATTGCACAATATAACAAATAAAGTACAAAAGGACGACCGGTCTGGCTCAGTCGGTAGTGACCCTGCCTGCTAAGCCGCGGTCCTGGGTTCGAATCGTGGTAAGGGCATTTATTTGTGTGATGAGCACATATATTTGTTCCTGAGTCATGGATGTTTTCTATGTATATAAGTATGTATTTATCTATTTAAGTATGTATATCGTCGCTTAGCACCCATAGTACAAGCTTTGCTTAGTTTGGGGCTAAGTTGATCTGTGTAAGGTGTCCCCAATATTTATTTATTTATTTATTCAATAGCGAACTTAATGCCTAAAGACATTCTCTACCAGTCAACCAACAGGCTAAACAGAAAGAGTAGTGGGTGCAGGCTTAAAAAAAATAGGTAACTGAAAATGAAACATAATTGTAGCAAATAATACATATTGTCAATGATAAACTACACACACATAATATGTGTGTGTAGTTTATCATTGACAATATGTATTATAAACTACACACACATAATATGTGTGTGTAGTTTATCATTGAATAATACATATTGTAAATAATACATATTGTCAATGATAAACTACACACACATAATATGTGTGTGTAGTTTATCATTGACAATATGTATTATAAACTACACACACATAATATGTGTGTGTAGTTTATCATTGACAATATGTATTATTTGCTACAATTATGTTTCATTTTCAGTTACCTATTTTTTTTAAGCCTGCACCCACTACTCTTTCTGTTTAGCCTGTTGGTTGACTGGTAGAGAATGTCTTTAGGCATTAAGTTCGCTATTGAATAAATAAATAAATAAATATTGGGGACACCTTACACAGATCAACTTAGCCCCAAACTAAGCAAAGCTTGTACTATGGGTGCTAAGCGACGATATACATACTTAAATAGATAAATACATACTTATATACATAGAAAACATCCATGACTCAGGAACAAATATCAGTGCTCATCACACACATGTAAGTTAATGTAAATTTATAGATATATATTATATATCTATAAATTTACATTAACTTACATGTGCTTACATCGCCGTGTGCCTGCTACACGGCCACAATTCAAAAAACCACTTTTTCGAGAAATCGCGTCTCAAAGTTTTGAGAGTGTAGTTGAGGCTGTTAAATAGGATCTTACTTCTTGCGTTTTAGGTCTATGAATTTGAAAGTTAGCTATTTTTACTCGGAATGATATAACCCTCCATATGATCACGCCACTTTTCGCAAAAAAAATCTTTTTTTTAAGATAAAATGCCTGAAAGACAGGTATTTAGAGTTATGGCTGTATTGCAGAAACATTTTTTTATGATTTTGAGATGCGTCCAAAATTAAACGATATTATTCGATAAAGGTATCATGCAAATATATATGAAAAAACACCAAATAGTTAAAATAATTTTCTTTACGAACTTTGACAGTAACGATAGCAATAATTATGTGTAACTAGCTTATAATTATATTACGTCATTACCAAATAATATTAATTATTTAAAATTGAAACAAATAAAACTTTGTAGCTTACGTATCTTGGTGTCACCCTGGATAGAAGCCTGAATTTCAAGGAACACCTGACCAGCCTCTCTGCGAAGCTCAAGACCCGGAACAGCGTCATTCACAAGCTTACTGGTACTACCTGGAGTGCCAGCGCAGCAACATTTCGGACAACCGCGCTATCCCTAGTCTACTCCTCTGCTGAATACTGCTCAGCGGTGTGGCTAAACAGCACCCATACTACCGCGGTAACGCCCAGCTGAACCACACTATGCGACTCATCAGAGGCTGCCTAAAACCAACTCCCACACACTGGTTGCCGGTGCTGACTCATATTTTACCTATCTAAACTTCCGCCGAGAAAAGTGCCTATTTCGTGAAATCGCCAACCCATCCACCGAGACCTCGACGCGCTAAAGGCTCTCAGACTGAAGTCTCGACTACCCCCCCCCCCAAATTGAATTCCACTAATTTGGGTTACAAGTAAGCCCCTTAGAGGCATGGATAATGGACTGGGTAGCCAGAGCTCTTCCTACAGATCTGTACGAGTTCGATACTGGAGCCCGACCGGTGTGATTTAAGGAGCCTCGATAGGTTTGGTGTTGGCTGAACCTGATTTGTGGTGCAGATGGAGATGGTGCGAATCTGGCCTGGCTGGCTGGTCTGGTGTGGCCAACCAGATCCGACGGTGCACCATATAGCCTTCGAGTGCCCCATAACCAAGTTTAGCGGAAAAAGGGCAGATCTTAAGACACTTTCGACAAATCATCATCCTCCTTGCGTTATCCCGGCATTTGCCACGGCTCATGGGAGCCTGGGGTCCGCTTTGACAACTAAGACACTTTCGACAAATGCCGTTGAATATCTTAAGTCTAGTTTTTTAATAATTTAAGTAGAGAGAGAACAACGTGTACTGACTGGTAAAAATAATTATGACCTTAGTAATGAGACATATTGAACTTGTAAGAAAACAAAGTTGAGATTTGTTTAATCATTTTGTGTAGTAGTTTCGGCGTCGGGCTGGTAATTTTGTAATAATAAGTGTGATACTGACTGTTTAACACAACATTTAAAGGGATTTATCGCAATTATCACTCAAGTTTTTAGGACGCAACTCAAAACTTACATTTAAAATGTGTGCTATACAGCCACAACTCAAAACGGCCGTCGGTTTACATGCGAACAAACTGGCAAGTGGCCGTATTGCAGGGAATCTTCTGACAATTTATGGTCAATTCCATACGGCCACTTGTGAGAAAAAGGCTCTTAAGGAAGGTTTTTGCTATGGCTCTCGAAATAAGGTCGTAAATTGAACGATTTTGAATACGAATCTGCAATAATCCAGAAAATTAAAAATTTTGAGTTGTGGCCGTATAGCAGGCACACGGCGACATATATATAATTGCATACATACGTATAGATATACTACATATCTCTTTTGTAGCTATCTATCTCTATCGCTCTTGCGTATTGGCGCGACAGAGCCAGACTACATTTCTGCGGCGTTTCGGTGGCGTTTCGCTTGGCAGAAATGCCATTCGGCTACGCGGCCAGCTATAAAATACAATGTTACTATGAGCACAATTCAGATTCAACACTTATTAAGTTATTACACTTGTCACTTGGTTTTGATATTCCTTTTTATAGGTCTCCGTGTTTGGCGCTTATCTTACGCACAAGGTACTTTCATTTATTGTTTTCATACACATAGGTACATACATACAATCACGCCTGTTTCCCAGAGGGGTAGGCAGAGATCACGGATTTATTTATTTATCCTGACATACCACTTTCGCTTCACACACTTTCATAACGTTTCTCATACACGCTCGTCGGTTTCGAGTACTTCGTCTGACCTAGCCTTTTTGAAATATTTCCCCGATTTGTTCGAGAAAAGTTCACCTAGGTCTTCCACTTCCAACTGACCCTTCCACTCTTTTTTCATATACTTTCTTCGTTACTCTCCTCTCATCCATCCTCTCTAGATGCCCGAACCACCTTAACATACACATCTCAATCTTTGTCATTACATCTACATCCACTCCACACTTATCTCTTATCACGCTATTTCTGATCCTATCACTCAACTTCACACCACTCATGCTTCTTAACGCTCTCATTTCCACGGCATTTACTTGACTTTGATGTCTTTTTTTATTTATATCTGAATAACTAGGCTACTTCAAAACTAGTTTAATAATATGAAAACGATAGGGCATAGGTACATACATATAATAACGCCTGTATCTCATAAAGGGGTAGGCAGAGCACATGAATTTATAAGTTTCAGTGCTACTCTTGGTAAAAAGGGGTTGAAAGAAATCCAAATTGTGACATTGCAATGACAGGTTGCCAGCCTCTCGCCTACGCCACAATTTAGCCCATATCCCACAGTCGACTTCTACGGGACCGTCCCCTCAAGAGACGTATGTCCTGAGGCGCGGAACGGACGTCCGCGCCACGCCGCCTGAATTTAATTTAAAAAACGTCTCCTCAGTACATTTTGTATAGAAAGGACGCGCAAGGGACGCGCAAGGGTCGCGCAAGAGACGTCTACTCTCTTGGCGCGCTCCAGGCGGCGCGGCGCGCGCCAAGCGACGCGTCGCCTGGGGGAGCGTCTTACGTCTTTCCTATCCATAATGTACTGAGGAGACGTTTTTTAAATTACATTCAGGCGGCATGGCGCGGACGTCCGTTCCGCGCCTCAGGACATGCGTCTCTTGTGTGGAGATGATCCCTACGACACCCACGGGAAGAAAGGGGGTGGTGAAATTCTTAACCCGTCACCACACGGGGGACGATAGGACAACTTTATCTAAATAAATAATATAAAAAATCTGAAAACTGAATCGGTCTGTACGTCTAGTTCGAGATCACTAATCCAGCTTCGGGGCGTAGTGTCACGTATAACGATATCTGTTTTAGTTTATAATTTCTGTAGACGTAACCATACAATAAGTTCGAAGTTTGTCTTTGGTAAAGTTTGATATGATTATTTTTGGCTCTAAGATAAGCCAACCGATCTAACTTTGAAGCTATACGCTGACCTAAAAGCAGCTTTGAAACGTTTTTAAATAATTAAGGCTATGTACCCTGCCGTCAAAAAAAATTACCAAGGTGGATCATACGAAACGTCATATACATTACATTACAGTACATTGCGATACAAGTGCGTAAAAAAGGAAGTTCGAAACGAGTGGCGGTAAATTAAAACACGACCGAAGGCAGTGTTTTAAATCGACACGAGTTACGAATTTCCTTTTCGCACGTGTATCGTACGACGTTTTTCAGTACAGATGAGCCTCCGAAGTTTCGGCCTGGCATATAATGAACCACTTCTCGCACTAGTGCGTAAAAAAAACACCATCTGTACTGAAATAGTACATTACGATACAAGTGCGTAAAAAAGGAAGTTCGAAACGAGTGGCGATAAATTAAAACACGACCGAAGGGAGTGTTTTAAATCGACACGAGTTACGAATTTCCTTTTCGCACGTGTATCGTACGACGTTTTTCAGTACAGATGAGCCTCTGAAGTTTCGACCTGGCATATAATGAACCACTTCTCGCACTAGTGCGTAGAAAAATACCATCTGTACTGAAATAGTACATTACGATACAAGTGCGTAAAAAAGGAAGTTCGAAACGAGTGGCGATAAATTAAAACACGACCGAAGGGAGTGTTTTAAATCGACACGAGTTACGAATTTCCTTTTCGCACGTGTATCGTACGACGTTTTTCAGTACAGATGAGCCTCCGAAGTTTCGACCTGGCATATAATGAACCACTTCTCGCACTAGTGCGTAGAAAAATACCATCTGTACTGAAATAGTACATTACGATACAAGTGCGTAAAAAAGGAAGTTCGAAACGAGTGGCGATAAATTAAAACACGACCGAAGGGAGTGTTTTAAATCGACACGAGTTACGAATTTCCTTTTTGCACGTGTATCGTACGACGTTTTTCAGTACAGATGAGCCTTCAAAGTTTGGACCTGGCATATAATGAACCACTTCTCGCACTAGTGCGTAAAAAAAACACCATCTGTACTGAAAAATAATTAACGATGTGGGTAGAATTCGTGTAATATTTATTTAGTTGCACGTTGGCTAAGAACGCTGGAAAGGGTTCGAAACATCGTGATCTATTATAAATTCACTAAACGTGATATAATCCATTTGCATACTTTTACTTCCCAACTACCATTATAGTAACCACACCTCGGGCACTGGCGATCAAATATATGAAAGAGGCGCGTTCCTAGCACACATTCTAAGCTCATGTAAGTGTATGCTTGTATGAGTGAGATATGACAGGTTTTTGACAGGCGGTAACTGTGAGGTAACCGAGAGGGGGTGGGCGGCACTTTCAGCGGGGAGCGGGAGTGTCCATACTGTACGATAGTACTCTTAATTATACTGTGCAGTAACCGAAGACAAAACCAAGTTTTAACTTAGTGATACCGCCATTGTTTACAAATCACCCTGTATGCAAATATTTTTTAATTGTCCGTTTTATAAACATCGTCGGACGGTGCCAACGGTCATACGAGTAGTGGGTGCCTGCCGGTGTCCACGTCCAAGGTTCAGTTCCAGTTCAGTTCTGTGAAAGTTTTGTGATTTTATAAGGTTGGTTTTAGCTTTACGGAGTGTGATAAAAGGTGTTACATACAGTGTGTAAGATTTATACGGGCGATAAATTAAAACGGACATAGAATTCAGTAGTGTTATTAATTAAGAGGTGTTTTAAAAGTTACTCTTAATTTTCACCACATATTATTAACTAGCTTCTGCCCGCGGCTTCACTCGCTTAAAATTAGAAAATTCTGGAATACTTCATACAAACTTCCACCACCCATTTTAGGGAAGTGGGGGGTTAGAAAAAGTAGCCTATGTCTCTCTCCATCCCCTCAACTATCTCCACCTCAAAAATCACGTCAATTCAAAACTGACACACTTTCCCATTTATGATATTAGTATGGATTTCTAGAAATTTTCTCAGGACCAATGTATTGTAAATATGGGTGCGAAGACAGTTAATGACATTATATAAGTGATATTAACTTGTAAAACTAACTGTCAACGAGCGCTTAACGTAAGTGTGTTTGCATTACATTGCCAGGCGAATTATTTTACATAGAAAACATTTGAATTTCAATTACAAGTCAAATTAAACACATATTAACTTTGATTAAAGTAACTTTAATCAAAGCATATTAAGAGTATAAAATAACTAATAAAATTTCGTGTGACCTATATTAGCCACCGACCACCGTTAAGAAATTCGCTCGTATTAGAATTACACACTGTTTATCTATAAATATAGGTGACTACATCCAGCATCAAATATACATAAAAAAACTAGTGAAAATGAGGATCCACGCCTTTAATTTGGCATCTGCATATAAGGATAGCGGACTAAATAAAACGTGTGACTTATTTTTAACAAGCAGAAACGTCGGCTAACGATTCTAAACATTTTTATATTAAAGGAAAAAATGGAAAAATTTACGCTTCCGGCGGGACTTGAACCCGCATCATTTGCAATCCGTGCAAGGCTCTTAACCAATTGAGCTACGGAAGCCACGCCGGACATCGCAAATCTTTCCATGCCTTTCCTTATGTACACACGTCTTGGGGTGACATCTAGCGCCATCTACCGACAGACTATTACATCTTGTAACGGCACTGGAGTCTCAAGTTATATTGAGAATTCACCAGTAACAATGTGCTAACCCATACTAAATTTATTTTTAACAAGCAGAAACGTCTGCTAACGATTCTAAACATTTTTATATTCAAGGAAAAAATGGAAAAATTTACGCTTCCGGCGGGACTTAAACCCGCATCATTTGCAATCCGTGCAAGGCTCTTAACCAATTGAGCTACGGAAGCTACGCCGGTCATCGCAAATCTTTCGCCTTTCCTTATGTACACACGTCTTGGGGTGACGTCTAGCGCCATCTACCGACAGACTATTACATTTTCGGAAGCGTAAATTTTTCCATTTTTTCCTTTAATATAAAAATGTTTAGAATCGTTAGCAGACGTTTCTGCTTGTTAAAACACAACGTGCAATAGTAAGACCGCCTCTTGTTTTACCTCTTAAGTGGTAAAACAAGAGGCGGTCTTACTATTGCACGCTTTAGGCCGGCGTCACAGTATAAAAAAGAGTACTATCGTACAGTATGTCCACTCCCGCTCCCCGCTGAAAGTGCCGCTCACCCCCTCTCGGTTACCTCACAGGTACCGCCTGTCAAAGACGCGACCAGTCGACCTGTCATATCTCACTCATAGAAGCATAGTACGCGTACACCTACACGAGATTAGACTGCGTGCTAGGAACGCGCCTCTTTCGGCTACGGCACCAGATACTATAACTGGATTCATTATTCGCTCGTATGGAATCCACACGCTGTATAAATTAATTTAATATGTACCTACACCAACATTAGTCCAATACCTGAAATAAATGATTCAATTCAATTCAATAAATACAAAATGTGTCCATGGAAATTTAAAGTTTGCTGTACCATCTACTCCATTAAAATGAATATGCCAGAGCTACTAACCTGAGCACTTTCCTGCACCCTAGCCTGAAAATGCCTTTGTCCCATGCTCGTAACCTGAAAGTGCCTTCAGCCTTTGAATACAAACGTCCTCTACGTTTCTTTTCGCAAGATGCCTAAAAGCTTTTATTTTCGCGACACTTTGCATCCTCTTCATTATAAAAGGCCAAAAGATCTTTCGTAGTTCACTCGATTCTGTCGCATATTAAAAAACTTAGAGTCGACATTTTTTTTTAAATCTTTATGAAGTTATACTTTTTTGGGGAATAATTCGTTAGGTAAGTAGCTTTCTTGCTTATGAAGGCTTTTGCGTTAATTGTCTATGTCTAAAATTAGCTGTCATTGTTTTACAATTCCAACCCTTCTGGTGTTTCGGGTATCCTTAGGCAGCAGTGGTCGCTTACCATCAGGTGACCTGCCTGCTCGTTTGCTTCATAAAAAACGCCTGATACGATTAAATGAATGATTTACTAATCCATACTAATAAGGTACAGCGGGGCAAACCTCGACTGAGGGGCAAATGTAACTGGTCCATTTTTTTTTCATGTTTTACAATGTTTGCATTATTAAATAGTGTCAAATCATGATTTTTTTCAGTAATTTCTATTGAAAGTTCACTGTTTTGATGTTAATTAACGTCCCTTAAAATATCCGTGACTAATTTTTTAGCACCTTATATATGGTAGGATCGTTCAGTGGATACATGTAGAACTCAACATCATAGTGTATAATAATAGAAGAAATGGACTAGTTACAATTGCCCCCCAGTCGAGATTTGCCCCGCTGTACCTTATACTATTTACTATATTTTACTTATATACCTTATAATTTACTTATCCATACTTTATACTTAATATTATAAAATGGAAAGTGTGTGTGTCTGTTTGTTTGTCCGTCTTTCACGGCAAAACGGAGCGGCGAATTGACGTGATTTTTAAGACGAGATAGTTGAATGGAAACAGAGTTACATTGGCTTATTTTTTATCTCTTTATAACCCCCCCACTTCCCTAAAATGAGGGGTGGGTTAGTATGGAGCATTACTCAATTTTCGATTTAATGCGAGCGAAGCCGCGGGTAAAAGCTAGTTGAAAATAGACTGGAAATATTTTTATATTAAAGGAAAAAATGGAAAAATTTACGCTTCCGGCGCTTCTCAATATAACTTGAGACTCCAGTGCCGTTACAAGATGTAATAGTCTGTCGGTAGATGGCGCTAGACGTCACCCTAAGACGTGTAAAAAAGGAAAAGGCATGGAAAGATTTGCGAAGTCCGGCGTGGCTTCCGTAGCTCAATTGGTAAGAGCATTGCACGGATTGCAAAAATGGTGCGGGTTCAAGTCCCGCCGGAAGCGTAAATTTTTCCATTTTTTCCTTTAATATAAAAATGTTTAGAATCGTTAGCAGACGTTTCTGCTTAATAAAAATTACAATAGACTGGAAGTTTTTAAATGCACACCTTCATACGTCCGAAATAGCATTGGGGAAATAAATAATGCATAAGTCTAGGGATTGTTTTTACACGATTTAAATAAAATCAAGGAATATTAATTATTTAAATGGTTCGACGTTGGAGGTCATTCACGTGTAAATAATTGGTGGTTTCGATCAAAATAAAAACTGTTATTGATGGATGTTTAGAAATAGATTTTGGTCGGTTATTTTTAGAATATACATTTAAAATGTATTTTGCTGAAGGAGAATTATCTATCCGTCGAATGTTATTGACATCTTTAAACGCCTAAAAAAACATAAAAAAACCGGCCAAGAGCGTGTCGGGCCACGCTCAGTGTAGGGTTCCGTAGTTTTCCGTATTTTTCTCAAAAACTACTGAACCTATCAAGTACAAAACAATTTTCCTAGAAAGTTTTTATAAAGTTCTACTTTTGTGATTTTTTTCATATTTTTTAAACATATGGTTCAAAAGTTAGAGGGGGGGGCGCACTTTTTTTCTTTTAGGGGCGATTATTTCCGAAAATATTAATATTATCAAAAACGATATTAGTAAACCCTTATTGATTTTTAAATACCTATCCAACAATATATCACACGTTGGGGTTGGAATGAAAAAAAATATCAGCCCCCCACTTTACATGTAGGGGGGGTACCCTAATAAAATATTTTTTTCGATTTTTTATTTTTGCACTTTGTTGGCGTGATTGATATACATATTGGTACCAAATTTCAGCTTTCTAGTGCTAACGGTTACTGAGATTATCCGCGGACGGACGGACGGACGGACGGACGGACGGACGGACGGACGGACAGACAGACAGACATGGCGAAACTATAAGGGTTCCTAGTTGACTACGGAACCCTAAAAAACTTAGTAAAAACTGACTAAAAGCTAACTATAAATTATAAAATCTGTTACACTCACTATGGTGAAATATTAAAAACAAAGTCATATTAAAAAGAAATAAATAACATTAAAAGGTTTTGATTCACTTTTTCACTACATTTTAAGCTCAAAAAGAATTATACGGGTTTAGTAAAACATTTCAATTGGTTGAAGTAAAACTTGATACTTTTTTTAATCAAGTCTAATTCTATGCCCATATTTTAATGCAACAGAGAAACTAATCTGATTAAAATGAGACCTAAATAGACTGCAATAAGAACTTAATTACATTTTATTCCTAGCAATGAAAGTAACACTACTTATGACGTGCGGACCTCAGGGTTAAAAGAACGTGAGCATATTTTATTAATTCGACTAAATCTACATTGATTACTGTAATCTATTGTGTAAATAAGTTTATTATTGTTGATTTAATGTAGGAAACAAGTAAATAACAACGCAAAGGACTAATAATGGAATCCGTAAAAAAGAAAATGGAGGTTTAATATTGAATTTTCCCATTATCAAAAGTAATAGCCATCAAAAGATTTGCACAGAAGAATTTATTTGCAAGTACCTACCAATTACAAAGAAAAATGGTAAAATATAAAACAAAAACAACAGGGTGGCTAGCCGAATGGCACAATCGCTCACGAAACGCTCACGAAACGAAGCGCTAGTAGATATCTATCTCTATCGCGCTTGCGTATTGGCGCGACAGAGCCAGCGGCGTATCGCTTTCGTTTGGCGTCAGAGAAATGCCATTCGGCTACGGGGCCAGAAATTTTAACGTTATGTGACCAATTTCGTATATTTTTGAGAAAACCAAATCTTTCGTCGCAAATTTTGTCGTCGTCGTTTCGTCTTCGTCGTCTATCGTCTTTTGTTTTCTCGAAAGCTTGAAATTTAGATATTTGCAGTTAAACTTTAGGACCCGGACCCGTGTGGTGACGGGTTAAGAATTTCACCACCCCCTTTCTTCCCGTGGGTGTCGTAGAAGGCGACTGTGGGATATGGATTAAATTGTGGCGTAGGCGAGAGGCTGGCAACCTGTCACTGCAATGTCACAGTTTCGTTTTCTTTCAACCTCTTATATTGCCAAGAGTGGCACTGAAACCTGAGTAGTTTCATATGCTCTGCCTACCCCTTCATGGGACACAGGCGTGATTGTATGTATGTATGTAAACTTTAGATACTGGCACTAATTTAAACTCATCGTTTTTTTCCTATGTTTTATGTCTAATCGGTTTCATGTGTCTCGCGCCCTATTCAGGCCCGAATTTCAGGGGACACATATCGATCTTAAGTGAATAGTTACTGTATAACATCATTATAACATGGAGAATATTTCGATTAGATGAAATTACCGGCCAGACGAAATTCTCCCAATGCACCTTACACTATAATCTACTAAAAATGTGTTTTACTAATAGTTTCTAAATTTCCTCCATAGATGGCACCGACCACCAAAGTCGAAGATCGCCTTGAGTCCGGACATCGGCTGTCGCACCCGCCCCCCGGCGATGAGGTCCTCATTTCAGGAGTGTCCGGATATTTTCCGGATTCCGACTCCGTTGTGGAACTGCAGGAGAACCTGTTTAACAAGGTATGTAAGAGTAGGCTATGAAGTCTTTATTACTGGAGTATCCGGATATTTTCCGGACCCACCCTTTGTAGTATAAGAGAACTTGTTGAAAAAGGTACAGTATAACATCAGCTGTCGCACCAGCCACCAGCGATGAAGTTCTTTTCACAGGAGTGTCCGGATATTTTCCGGATTCCGACTCCGTTGTGGAACTGCAGGAGAATCTATTTAATAAGGTATGTAAGAATACGCTTCTCCTAGGCTATGAAGTCCTTATTACAGGAATATCCGGATAATTCCCGGACCCAGGTGCTTGTGTAGATCATGTAACAGTAACAAGGTATTTTGATAACATTAGCTGTCACACTTTTCCTGGACCTCATTAATAGTGTCCAGTGATTTTTCCGGATTATGATATCCGGAAATTTTAACCTGTAACAGATATGACTATAAACGTAGTGCAATAGCAAAAATACGAACAAAGGTGTTTGTGGCCAATGATGATTTAACTCTGTTGAGAGCCTTGACTTCACATACTAATTTTCCCGTGACCAGAAACCTAATTTCCAGAATAAATTCTGTTCTAAGTTCAGTATCACATCACAAAATAATTAAATTAACCCACGGTAACCGCTTTCCATCAGGTGAACCGTACGCCTCTTTGCCACCGACGTGGTATAAAAAAAATCTGTTCTAAGTTCAGTATTGCATCACAAAATAAGTCAAAACCCAGCACGCTTTAATTTTTATTCTTTGTAGTCCAAGTTCTATTCCATCTGGGAATCCCGTTTGTTTTACCACTCATCACGGTTTTTAGTCCATTTGGCATAGGTTCAATAAGCCTATTTACAACGATCTCATTCCATTGCTCCTTTCCGTCCACAGGTGGACTTGATCTCAGGCGACCCTCGCCGTTGGAAGCTAGCTCACCCCGAAATTCCGCAGCGCACAGGCAAAATCAACCACGTGAACAAGTTCGATGCCTCGTTCTTCGGCGTCCATTACAAGCAGGCCCACACTATGGATCCCATGTGTAGGATCCTGCTGGAGAAGGCGTATGAAGCTGTCATTGATGCTGGTAAGTATTTTTGCTAAGTTTTAGGCGTAAAATGATGTGTCAATTAGGATGGGTCATTTTTAACTTTTTTATTTTCTTAGGTGGCAGTTTTTCTTCTAACAGTCACAAAAATGTGCCATTTTGTAATTAATGAGTGTACAATTTTATTTGAAATTTTTATTTTTCATTTTTTGCCTCCGGATTTCAGTTGAAGTTTTGTATTTTGTATGGAGTACGGTGTAAAAAAGGTTTAAAATTTTGAGGTTTTTTCTTCATTTAGGTATTTTCTTTGAACCTTTAGCATGCTATTGCAATACGAATCCACTGTATATCTTTATATCAGTCCACTGGTATATCTTTATAACAACATTTTTAATTAGAAGACAATACATAGTTATACTTACTCCGCACACCACACAAAATGTACTAAAAAAATTGATGAAAACTTCAAAGTGGATCCGGAGGCAAAAGATAAATTTCAATTGCAAAATAATTTTGGTAAGTTTTTGTAATTGTGCCCAATGAAAACATAATACTTTTTTTTCTCCATACAAGAGTGAGCCACCTAAAATGACCTAAGACAGATAGAGACCGAATCAAATAAGATCTAAGTAAAACAAATTTTGTGAATTCTTGATTACACCTGTCCTCTGTCTAAGTAGTAAATAGGTATTTTGAGATGGCCCTGCCAACGATGTGCTTTCTTTTTAAGAGTAGTTAGTAGTTTCCACACTTGTATCGTAATGTACTATTTTGTGACGTTTAGCCACAAAGAAAATCATCGCGATATTTACCTGAAGCGAGCAGAAAGGCACAGTTATTTCAGGCACTCTTCACTTTGTGTGCCAACTGAAGTGAACTTTAAGGTGAAGTTTCGGTTGCTTGGTGACCCAGTTGCACTGTTGAGGTACAGTCGGCACCAACAGTGGATGAATCGTGACTGAAGTATGCTAATCTAAAGACAACTTTTCTAAGTAAAGTCGATTTTTCCTTGAGATTGAAATAGTTTTTTATGCAACTAGGGTTGCTAGTCAAAAAAGAGGTTTACTGACGTTTCGCCAAAAAATGTTTCCCAAAGTTTCACATCCCAAACTATTATTCCCAAATTATCATTTCCCAAATAAACGTTTGGCAAAACAACTTATCGCAAATTGACATTTAGCAAAACTTTTTTTGGCAAGTATTTGTTTCCCAAAATATTTACTTGGTCAAATTTCATTTTACCAAATATTATTTAGTCAAAGGTATTGTTAGGCAAAATTTCCATTTCCCAATAATCCCAATATATTGTAATTAAATGGCGCACTGGAAATTTGTTATTTGATTTTATACTTTGTAGTTTGTGTCCAAGATTTGTGTGAAATAATGTGTATCTCGTACTTTTTTTCCTCCTGCTGCAAATGTCAAGGCTGCAAGGATGACATTATCACTTACATGTCCGGATACATTTTATTAAAAAGAAACCTGATGTTTTCACGACCATTATGTTCTATTAATTTTTAATTACTTTAAAAAGTAATTTCCGGTTTGCTCGCTGTCAACCTAACACGCTCCTCCTCGCTTCGCTCGTCGTCGCACCTAAACTGGCTTTGTCACACACGACTTTTCTGTTACAATACTAATAAAATTATTACATTTATGCCTTGTAATATTTATTGTCAAACGTGGCTTTGCATGGTGTAATTTGTAGAATAATTTTTTGACAAAAAAAAAATAGTTAACAAAATAATTTTGTCTAGTAATTAATTTGACAAAAATAAAGATTAGTAACCTTCTTTGTCCTTCTTGTCCGACTAAAGCACTTGGGAATAAAACTGAAATTATCATTTGACAGATTTTAAGTTAAAGGCAAATAAATCTTCGGTAAAATACGATCCCGTAGAAATGAAAATGCAAATGTCTAAATATATTCGAAATTTGCGATGTGAAATTTTGATCAAACATGTTTTTGGGATATAAGTTTTGCCATTAAAAACATTTGCGAAATAAAGTTTTGTCTAAATAAAATTTGACTAAGTAAAATTGTGCCAAATGATAATTTGACCAAACAAATTCATTGCGAAACATATCTTTGCCAAACAATACTTTGGGAAATGAAACTATTGCGATATGATTATTGGGAAATGAAATTTGACGAAAAGTTTTTTGGCGAAACGGCAGGACACCCAAAAAAGACGAGTGGCGTGAGTAACAATTTGAGGCGAAGCTGAAAATTGTTATTAAAGACGCCACGAGTATTTTTTGACTCAGTTAAACACCGTCCCATTATATACAATACTTTTTCTACGACCATTATTTTACTTATTTTTTAATAGTTTTCTAGAATTCATAATTTTCGTGAAATTCACATTGTTTCCTGTTGTTCGCGCCCTTTTCATTCATTATCATTCATATCGTCCATCCCGCTCGCTCTTCCTTATGATAGGTTCAACCTCATTTTTAATTGTCATGTCACCCGCCTCTTTGCCAAACTTCTTAAAACATATAAAAATACGTCAAGTGTCAATCCGCAAAAAGAAAGTCGTTGTCAATGGTGAATAAAAATATCCGCAACGAATTAAGTTATTAATTAATTATATTATAATAGAACGATTCGCGAGTGTGCAGTGCAAGGAAAGAGAGAACCAAGCTTTGCAAGGGTGGCCACCCGATAAACTCTCGAGACGACAACATCGGTGAGTTTGGCTCCCCATCAATCTCCATAATTTTATTTTCCGTTTTGTTTTATTTTATTACAATAGTTCGTTAGGAACTTCGTATCCGCAGGTCCTTCAACATTTCTGGTCTTCGAACCTGATTCTCTTCCCTGTTCCCCTATTTTCTCCTCATACATTCATTGCGAATCGTTCTCCTCCCGCACCGCCCGTATAAATATTACCTAAATTATTCTTACTTACTCGCTCCCGCAGTTTAGGTATTTATTTATACGTGTATAACTTTATTCGTCGCTCCGCCCTTATAAATTATTTACCTAAATATATATTATTAACCGCACCCGCAATTTAGGTATACGTTTATAAGAGTTTATCCTTCATAGGAACATAAATTGATTTACCGCATATTTAACCCTTCTCATGCAATATGGCAAAAGAAACAAAAGCCGAAAGCGTTGACAGCTGGTGTTATGAAGACGAGTTGTCAATGCTTGAAGCAAAACGCAACGTCTTCTTTGAACTCGTCCAGAGTATTTATAAAAAGTCGCTAGTTGCCGATACAGATGCAGTGAGTCGCGAAAGTTTTCTTGACGCTGCTGACACTATTGACGAACTTCGGACGGAGTTCAAAGAAGTGGTAAATGAGTACAACCGCACGCTACTGAGGACTAAGACGGCTGCTGTCCCTAACTATCAGCCGCTCATAGCCTTTGAAGATTTGTACTGCCGCATCAGGAGAGTGGTCAAGCGACTGCAACCAGCCGCACCGCCAGCCTCTTCGCCGCCTTTATCGGTGGAGAGAGCTAGACCTTCTTTGCCAACGATGGAACTGGTAGCGTTTGATGGAGACATACGTAACTGGCCGCTGTTCTACGCTAGTTTTAAATCGAGAGTGCACGACAATCTGTCACTTACCGACGAGGAGAAGCTGTTTTATTTAATTGGGAAATTGTCACCAAAAGCTCAAGCCGTCTTTGCAGGCATAACTCCGAGCGCTGACAATTATCAGCTTATTCTAGATAGTCTACTTGACAGATTTCAAGATAAGCGCACTCTTGCCTCGACTTACATGGATCAAATGCTCAATTTGAAGATTAATGGTCCCGCTTCCTCGTCTAACTTCCAGACATTCATTGATAAGTTTGTGACAGCTGCGAATGCGCTTAAATCGCTTAAGCTGGATGATTTAAGCGATTTTATGCTTATGCATATAGCTTTAAAGAAGTTAGACCAGGAAACTCTTCGAGCATTTGAGATGCTGCATCGAAATACGAAGTTGCCTACATTTCGCGATCTGTCAGATTTCATGAAAAGTCAGTTTAGGATTTATCAAAACTCGCAACCATGTACCGCCGTCTCCGCCGCCGTAAATCCATCGCGCGAAAAAGGTGTTAAGTCGATTCAACCGTGTAGTGCCGCACCTAAACTACAAAGCTACGTTGCTTGCGCGAGCACTACTAAATGTATTTGTGACAATATTGTCCATGAACATTTATTCAAATGTCCTTCTTTCAACGACTTAACGTCTTCTGATCGCTTCAAACGCGCTAAAGAGCTTAAAGCATGTATTAACTGCTTAAGCATTAAACACCGCACCCGCGAGTGCAATTCCGAGGTGAAATGTCGAGTTTGCCATCAAAAGCATCATACTCTGTTGCATTTTGACAAGAACAAGGATGAAAAAGCTTCGACATCTGATGAGTCAAATGCATCTACGAGCAACGCAGCTAAAACATCCTCGCCACCGGAAAGCACGTCTTGTAACACGTCTATCGCGACGCAAGCACTTGCAGCCTCTAACAATAAAATGTCAAATCAAGACATCTTCGTGTGACACGATTTTGCTGTCCACCGCAAAGGTCATCGTTCGCGACAGTAAGGTTGGGTGAAACGCAGGTTATCAAATGTCTGCTTGACACCGCGTCACAAAGTAACTTCATTACTGAAGAATGTTGTAGGCGCTTAGGTTTAACTTTTGATAGGAAACCAAGCTCTGTATTTGGCATTGGAAAAACCAAGAAAATTGTTAAGGGGAACGCAAACGTAAAAGTATTTTCGCGATTCGACGATAATGTCAACTTCGACGTTTCGAGTTTGGTGGTCGATCGCATCACCGACGACCTGCCGTCAGTGCCCGTGGACATGTCAGCACTGACACATGTTCATGGTCTCCCTCTAGCTGACGACACGTTGGATACGCCCGTCGCCATTGATGTACTGGTGGGTGCAACTATATTTCCACATTTGCTGCTGCCGCACATCGTCAAAAGCGAAGTGGACTATATGCCACCAGCTATACAGACGGTACTGGGGTATATTTTAATGGGTTCGGTGCCTGCTTTACAGCCACCGCGTAAATATACTTCAGCTTGTTGTACTTCCGTGGATTCCATGGACCACCTCCTCAAAAAGTTCTGGGAACTTGAGGAAGTATCCGCTCCGCCCGCTCAAAGCCAGGATGACTTTGAATGCGAGGAATATTTCCGCACCACCACTACGCGCGACGCTAGTGGTAGATATACTGTGGCATTGCCTTTCCGAGATGACGTGTTCAAGCTCGGAGAGTCGCATTCGGCTGCTAAGAGGCGCTTTCTTGTGTGTTACGTGCCGCCTATGACGATATAATTCGTGAATACGTCAGTAAGGGTTATATATCGGACGTGACTAACTCTCTCAACGCGAACACCTCTTCAGCCCTCGCATACATAATTCCTCATCATGCTGTCGTGCGTGAGGATAAGACCACTACCAAAGTTCGTATGGTCCTGGACTCGAGTAGCAAGACAACTACAGGCCTGTCGCTGAATGATGTCTTGCACTCAGGGCCCATGCTTCAAGGGGATTTATTTTCAATCCTCTTGAACTTTCGCTTATTCAAAATAGCGCTTTCAGCCGATTGTCGCCAAATGTTTTTACAGATTGGTGTTCGCGAATCGGACCGCCAGTTTCAACGAATTTTATATAGATTCCGCCCGGCAGATCCCATTTTGACATACGAATTTAACCGTGTGTGTTTTGGTATGAAGTCGAGCCCATATCACGCGCTCCGCGTCGTTCGCCAGCTGATGGCAGACGACGGACATAAGTTTCCAATGGCAGCAGCGATCGCATCGTCCTGCACATACATGGATGACGTATGCTTCAGCATTATGTCAGATGATTCGCAACAGCAGGATGAATCTGTTGCTATCGCTGCGGCTAAGGAGCTTATTGACCTATTCAAATGCGGTCAATTTGATCTTGTCAAATGGACCTGCAACTCAGAGACCGTGCTACGTGAGATACCTGCTTCTCATAGGGCTTCCGTAGACTTGGAAATAGACCCAGGAGTCTCGCAAAAGGTCCTTGGCTTGTGTTGGAATAAATCTGGCGATTATTTCCATTTCAAGGTGACAGAGCCAGATCCAACGTGCACTAAAAGGACAATCTTGTCTGCAGTGGCTCGCCTATGGGATAACGTCTGCTTAGTAGCTCCAGTTGTCCTTTACGCAAAACTCCTCATACAGGAGCTTTGGTTGATCAAATGCGACTGGGATGAGACTCCCCCGACCCATTTTGTAAATTTATGGGAACGATTTTGTTCTGAGTTGCCAAAATTGAATGAAATTCATATACCGCGTCATCTCGGGGTAGTACAAGGTTGTACTATAAACCTCTTAGGCTTCGGTGATGCTTCCGAGCGGGCATATGGAGGTGTAGTTTATCTTCAGGTCATAAACGGGAATGAAGTGACAGTTCGATTGGTGTGTTCCAAGTCGAAGGTCTCTCCCTTGAAGACAGTCTCTGTAGCGAGATTAGAGCTGTGTGCTGCTGTCCTCCTGGCAAAGCTCATGCGGAAGGTGCAAGATAATTTCGAGCCCCGTTACAACATTAACGAGATCTACGCCTTTACTGACTCGAAAGTTGCGCTCTGCTGGATTCAGTCATCACCACACCGCTGGCAAACATTCGTTGCCAATCGCGTTGTTAAGATAATTGAAGCTGTACCGGCCAGCTGCTTCCATCATGTTAGGGCTTAGAAAATCCCGCGGATTGCTTGTCGCGTGGCCTGACGCCTGCTAAGCTTGTGGATCATCCTTTGTGGTTTACAGGACCGGCTTGGGCATCCAAGCATCCATCAGAATGGCCTTTAAGGGAGCTCGATCGAGAGTCCATCGGAGAAGTGCCGGAGCTTAAGCCTCTTGCACACGCTACTACTACGGATGTGTCAGAGTCACCACTTTATTCCCTCGCGCAGCGATTATCGTCGTGGTCTCGATTACTGCGCATCGTCGTATACGTGTACCGCATCCTTAATCCGAAACCGCTCCCCACGGCCCTTACCCGATCCGACTTAGAGTTTGCTGAAGGCAAAATTCTCTCATCGTTGCAAAACGAACATTTTGTGACGATATTGAGAAAATTAAGAGCAAGATATATTGCTCACCTGCTTTACAAAAGCTCAAACCGTTCTTAGACAAAGACGGTCTAATTCGTGTTGGAGGCAGGTTGACAAATACAGACTTGCAGTATTCTCAGAAGCACCCAATTGTGCTCCCACGACGTGATCATGTAGTCAATATGATCGTTGACTACGTTCACAGAAAGCATTTGCATGCTGGTCCCGAGTCAATGATGACTATACTTAGGCTTCAGTATTGGATTCTGTCGGCTCGTCGTGTCATTCGCGACCGCATTGCCAAATGCAACACTTGTTTCAGAGTGAATCCACAATCGTCTTTTCCGCTCATGGCAGACTTACCGGGCTGTCGCGTGAATCAAGTGGATAAACCGTTTACGCATACAGGGTGTGATTATGCAGGCCCTCTGCAATATACGCCTACTCGTGGCAGAGGAGTGAAGAGTCGCAAGGCTTGGTTATGTATTTTCACTTGCCTCACTACGCGCTGTCTTCACATTGAGATAGCGACGGAATTGAGCACCGCCAACTTCATGGCTGCATTAAAGCGCTTTTTGGCACGCCGTGGTCCCGTCCAATGCATGTATTCGGACAATGGAACTAATTTTGTTGGCGCCAATTCTTATATGCGTGACCTCTACAAGTTCTTGGATGCTCATCGTCCACTTATGGAGATGGAACTAGCGGAGAACCGCATTGATTGGAAGTTCATCCCTCCTGCTTCTGCTCATTTTGGAGGCGCATGGGAGTCTATGGTGAAAATAGTAAAAAATCACCTTTGCAAGGTGATCGGTACGCAAATACTGACGTACGAAGAACTTCTAACGACGCTTGCTCAGATAGAAGCGCTCGTTAATTCCCGGCCTCTAACAGCCTTGAGCAGTGACCCCGCTGAGCCATCAGCTCTTACTCCTGCTCATTTTCTCCATACTGCTCCACTGTTGTCGTTACCTACTCCATTGGTCGAGTCAGGTAACTTACGTGAACGACATGCCCTCCTAGATAGGATAGTGCAGTCTTTCTGGAAACGATGGCGAGCAGAGTATCTGCATCAGTTACAATCTCGAGCTAAATGGACAACGCCATCAGTTCCCATCGCAATTGGCACAGTAGTCGTCATTAAAGTAGATAATGCGCCGCCATTCTCATGGCCATTGGGTGTTGTAGACGCAGTGCATCCTTCAAAGGACGGCTCAACCCGCGTTGTTACTGTCAGGACAAGTAAAGGAAGTTTCGTCCGTCCTGTCGTGCGGTTGTATCCTTTGCCTAACCAGTAATGGAATGGGTATTATGTTAGAATAATATTATTTTTTTCGCTATTATTTTACTCGAAGAAAAGGGTCATTATTTATTTATTTTATTTAGTACTTCTTTCCTTTAAAGGAACCCTTTAAGGCCGGGGAGAAATGTTCGCGCCCTTTTCATTCATTATCATTCATATCGTCCATCCCGCTCGCTCTTCCTTATGATAGGTTCAACCTCATTTTTAATTGTCATGTCACCCGCCTCTTTGCCAAACTTCTTAAAACATATAAAAATACGTCAAGTGTCAATCCGCAAAAAGAAAGTCGTTGTCAATGGTGAATAAAAATATCCGCAACGAATTAAGTTATTAATTAATTATATTATATAGAACGATTCGCGAGTGTGCAGTGCAAGGAAAGAGAGAACCAAGCTTTGCAAGGGTGGCCACCCGATAAACTCTCGAGACGACAACATCGGTGAGTTTGGCTCCCCATCAATCTCCATAATTTTATTTTCCGTTTTGTTTTATTTTATTACAATAGTTCGTTAGGAACTTCGTATCCGCAGGTCCTTCAACACCTGTATTTTGACGCGTCGGCCTCCCCTCTGTTCCTTCACTAACGCTGTCGCTTGCGTTTTTATAGTCATTTTCTATGACATATTTTATTCAGTCTCTATTGCTCTTAAGCGAAATAAACTATCTGCCCTTTACACCAATTTACTTACTGATAAGCTGATTCGCGTAATCCTCTTTTTATGCCGACAGTACACTTCCTGTTTACCAGCAAATATTCTCAAGTATATCCTGTATATCCGGATTTGTAGGTTTATTTGATTTCTTGTTAGTTTCCGCCCCAATTTCCAGTACGCACTTTGCATTGAACCGAAAGAGGGGAGTTTACATTCGGTTTATATATTTCATGTGAGAACTTATTTTATGCTTATTTTCCTGTATAACTAACTAATATGACTTTGCGAACAAAGAGGATCTTAGCCTCCAAAACGAGAGCACTCCACTACTCCCGATCCCTCGAACCGTTCACATTTTCCTACATGTGACACGGGCATTTTGGAGAAAAAAGGATTCAAAAACTTATTTTTCTAAAATAGGTAAATTTAATGTTTTTCCTACTCAGAATCACGAGCCCTTTCGATCCTACTAGGCAGAAAAAAGCGTCCTAAATTTAATTTTTCCACCTTGTTACCATTTTTCAAACACTTTGTACAGCGGTTACAAAGTGGAAAGTATGAAAAATAATATAAAATTTTGGGACCATCTGTTTGTCCTGGATCGATAGGGGTTCGTGATTCTGCGTACGAAAAACACAAAATTCACCTACCTTAGAAAAATATTATTGGTGATTGTTCTCGCGAAAATGCCCACATATGCCTATTTCTTACGTATTAATTTTAAATTCACTAGGAACATAATTATATATTTTCGATTAATTAAATTTAATGAACTACGAGTAACAAGCAATCAGACATATTTAACTTTTTTTTAACGTTGGGGAAATGCATTTACGCATGCCATCCGGTCCGGGGGACCAGGGGCGATGACGGACTAACCAGAATAGGACTACCGTCTAAAACCACCAACGAATTCCGTCTCCGCCTTGGGTGGAGTGTCGCAGGGTCACTATTGTCACTATAACCATTCCACCAGTTTACCTGCTGATGTGCAAGTTCTGGACACTTTCCAAAGAAATAGAAAAGTTCTTAGAAATTTCATGTGTTCACAAAGTGATACTTGTTAATTTTATGAAATCGTTAGTTTCAATCTTCTAATACCTATACTATAGTGCTATGTTGAATATTTCGCATTTTTTGAATGTTTCTTTCGGCGCAACAATAGATATTAATGGTAAAATACGAAATACGGTTAAAAGTTAAGTACTGGGGGGTTACCATGACGTACTAAAGACGTTCAGTTTAGGTTGAGAGAAAGGGACACAGCTATAGCAGTTACATAGCTCCGTCCCTCTCTCTCAACCTAAACTGAACGGCTTTAGCACGTCATGGTAACCCCCCTGATGTACTTATTTAACAACCTAACCAAAAAATTTTAATTTAGAAAAAACCCCGGACCGGGACATAGTAGACCAATTTTCATGAAACATGGCTAAGAACACTCCCGGCTTACTCAGCTTTCAGACAAAAAAACAAAATCCAAATCGGTTGATCCGTTCGATAGCTACGATGCCATAGACAGACAGACAAACAGACAGAGACAGACATACAGACAGACAGACAAACAGACAGACAGACACACACAGACACGTCAAACTTATAACACGTCGTTGTTTTTGCGTCGGGGGTTAAAAATGGCGGACGTTAATATTCAAAAACTTAATGTTATAGGGAAAGAAGACACCATAGCGAAACGTCGCAATCGGTTGCAAGCGTTCCTTGTCAGCTATGTGGCAAAATATATATTTAAAAAAATATTTAAAGCGGGTTACTCACGTATTAAGTCGATATAGCGTTCGACATGTTTCGAAACAAAAAACATGTTTCGAAATAGCGTTCGACATGTTTCGAAACAAAAAACATATTTCGAAATTGGATCGAAACATGTCGAACGCTATATCGACTTAATACGTGAGTAACCCGCTTAAAATATTTTTAAATATGTATGAGTCTCACGGGAGTTTTATAGTTAAAAGTGGCAAAATATGTCGCTTTCGCATATGTCTCAGACATCAAAAGCGATGTCTCTCGGACATTGCACCATGAATCGTCTGAAATAGACGTTAAGGTACTTAGTAATGTTATTGAAAGTAAATATAGACGTTCAAATTGTGTGAGATATTAATCAAAGTAACCCCAAATTAATGTGTTAATCAACTTTTATAATTGAATCGTACGAAATGTGTTTAAAAGTTTGTGACGGGCCGTCAGTTCAGACGTGCAACGATTAAAAAGTAAGAACAGGGGTTGCCTGCGTTTCGAATAAATTAATTCATACCATGCATGAAATTCACTACGAGCTTTAGACCCAATCGATACAGAGTAACATTGAAACATATATTAACTAGTTACATTTGCCCCCCAGTCGAGATTTGCCCCGCTGTACCTTATAGAATCCATACTAATATTAAAAATGGGAAAGTGTGTGTGTCTGTTTGTTTGTCCGTCTTTCACGGCAAAACGGAGCGACAAATTGACGTGATATTTTAAGTGTAGATATTTGAAGTGATGGAGAATGACATAGGCTACTTTTTGTCTCTTTCTAACGCGAGCGAAGCCACGGGCAAGAGCTAGTTATGTTTATAAAACAAGTGATGTATGAATGAATAAGTTATATGTTTTAGACAAAAGTATGAATTAGTTAATGTATTAAATGATTAAAGCCCCATTTAGATGGTACGAGTTTCTCGCCTCGAACGTACGATTATCGAAGTACGAGAAAAAATATCGATCCATGTAAACTATGCGTACGATATCGCACGAGAGGGGGCGATAATCGCCTCGCCTTTGATATTTGTATGTCTCCGTGTAAACAAAACTCATATGCGAGAATCGTATACGAGTTTATACGCTACTCAGTCGAAATGAATTCAGTAGAAATCATGTAAAACATGGTGTTTTTATATTTATAGCTAAGTACCTCTCAGTAACTGCTAAAACCAAAAATGAATTCGGCTTATTAATATTATAGAGTTAATACCTATGGGGCAAAATGCTTACTATCATTTAAAATGTTATCTAAGTTATATGTTCAATAATATCTTAAACCTCATCGCAACTAAGATTTTATTAGCTAGGTAACGCCACGGTCGAATTAATTATTTTCCCTATTGTATATTATTGAGACCGTCATAAATCATTTATAGTGTTTTTAATATTATTGGGTACTATTCAACTTAAAGTCAAATAAATCCAAGGTAAATTTACCCCATATTATAAAAAAAGCATATAATATATGTGTTTATAATTAATTAATTAGCAACTAAGCACGCAAGTTGACAGGCAAAACTCGTATGAAAATCGGTTCGCTCCGATTCGTGCGATAATCGCACGTTCGAGAAAAAATGTCATACGAGAACCGGTTTAGACGAGTCGAGAAATGTTATGGAAATATCTCCCGAAAATTCTACTCTCCGTCTAAACTATTTCGCCTGGCGATAATCGCCTGGCGAGTCTCGCATACGATACTCGTATGCGAGTTTTTATTTCTCGCACGAATGTAAACGTTTTCATACGATACTCGCCAGGCGATTATCGCATACGATAATGTCATACGAGTTTCTCGACCAAGACGGGCGAGAAACTCGTACCATCTAAATGGGCCTTAATCTTCTTTTTTAACCCCCGACGACGCAAAAACGACGGGGTGTTATAAGTTTGACGTGTCTGTCTGTCTGTTTGTCTGTCTGTCTGTGTCTGTCTGTGGCATCGTAGCTCCCGAACGGATGAATCGATTTAGATTTAGTTTTTTTTGTCTGAGTTAGTCGGGAGTGTTTTTAGCCATGTCTCATGAAAATCGGTCCACTATGTCACGGTCGGGGGTTTTTCAAAATTTTAATTTTGTGGTTAGGTTATTCCTAGTCTAAGATATTCACTTACCCGGTCGTTTTAAAAGATTGGTCTTTAATTTGATATTTTATTATATGATTCATATACCAAAAGCTAAATAACTCAGTCATTTAAAATAATATAGCGTTCCTCACGTGTCGAGCGCGTTGTAAAATTTCATCGCCCGCCCATTACAGTTTTTTATGAAATCCTAAAAAATCCCGACATTTTGTCCACGTTTTTTCCACGCAATTGTTTTTACCGTGGGCAGTGGTCTCTTTTTCGGCTTTCAAAAATATTAGGTATTTCGTATCAAATGAAACCTGTAAGATACCTTTAAACGAAATCTGAAAGGGGACAAGAGACAAGTCATAGGTACAATATCGTCACTACTTTTAAAAAAACTTGTATCTTCGTCTGTCAATGAAAAGAAAATTGTAGTAAGTATGTATGGAATGCATATTATAGACTTACTGCGTTTTAACTTTGAGGAACAGCGTGAGATACGAGATTTTTTAAAAGTAGTGACGATATCTAAGTTTTGAATGATTCACGGTTATATTCATTAAAATTATTTGTATATCTTTCCCATCACGAAACAATGGTGTTCTGGACCTTTGGGAGGCGAATCCAACGCGTAGAGGCCCTTTCGACACTTGAATGAAATGTAAGGGGTACACCGAGCGGATGTTGCCCGCATCATGGGACACACGCAGAGGCAACACCCCGCCAGGGTGTAAGGACTATTTTGAGAGTTAATGGAATCTAAAATGAACTGGGCTATTGGATGAAAGTGATGGACTAAATACTGGGCTATGGGATAAAAAACCGGACGCCTGCCTAATAAAACGGTATCCAAGAATTATTTTATTATTAACCTCCGACGCAAAAACGACGGGGTATTAGACGTTTGAGGTGTCTGTCTGCTTTTCTGTCTGTCTGTCTGTCTAACTGTGTGTGTGTCTGTCTGTGGCATCGTAGCTCCCGAACGGATGAACCAATTTAGATTTACTTTTTTTTCGTTTGAAAGCTGAGAGTCGGGAGTGTTCTTAGCCATGTTTCATGAAAATCGGTCCACTGTGTCGGGGGTTTTTTTTAAATTTTAATTTTGTGGTTAGTTTAGGTCGTTTCGAACTTTCTCTTTTTCGCAGTTGTATCGTAATGTATAGTCAACCAATTGCAACCCTAGGCCACTCTACAACTATGTCAAAATGACAAGCAGTAAGAGATTTCTTACAATCTGCTTTATAACGTCACTATGACGTAGTTCTACAGTGGCCTAGGGTTCCAATTGGTTGACTGTACTATCTCGCTTCTCTCTTAATATGCACTATTAAAATAACTACCTCTGTCCACAAACTAGACAGGCAAAAGCAGAAATCCAGCGTTCAGTGTTCCGTAAGAAGGGTTCCGTAACTTATGTACGGAACCCCGAAGTGGCCCAATTAAAGTGTCGTTTGCGGTCTAATTTAGTGCTCTCTGAACGAATGGAATGAATGGAACGAACGGGCGAATGGTTTCGTTATTGTCTTACGAAGCAATTGAAAGTATTTCAATTACGTCCTTTGTAAGGTTTTAGTTTGATTAAATTGAGATTTAGGCACTTTAAGTAAAACAGAAAGTTTTGGAATGAGTTGTAAATCAGGTTTTGGTGTTAATATTTACAATATTCTTGCTGTATTAGATAAAAATATTAATTTAAAGACTCATCGACATCAGATTATAGAGTTCTTTGGGAGGGATATGATTTTCGTTTTCTTTCAACCCCTTATTTGCTAAGAGTGGCACTGAAGCTTTAGTAGTTTCATGAGCTCTGCCTACCCCTTTATGGGATACAGGCGTGATTGTATGTATGTATGTATGATTTTGGCCACTTCCAGGCTGCGAACAGCGCCATCTAGTTTTAAGCCTAAAAGGCCCAAACATTTCAGGGGTACTGTAAGAGAGTCGGCCTATCAGTGGAGAGCATCCAAACATTTAAACAACGCTTTGAATCAATATTTTTTTATATTTTATAAGCTAAATAACAACCGTTCACTCTCAATCGCTGCTTCTATATGAATGCCCCATTGAAGTGTCTGTTTTCCTTGACGTTCTTATACTGTTCCAATTTTAAATCAGGGACTGCCAGTCAGCGACCATGACTGCTGTAAAAGGTTTCATTCTGAATGCGAAACCTCTTACATATCCCTCCCCCTTATGTTAGAAGCAGCCATTGTTCACAATACTACACCCTATCCTATCCTATTCTACCCTAACTACCGGTTGGCCCTACCTAAGCCAGGCCCCCCTACACACAAAAAAAAATCTCCTAACACCCAATAGTGACAGCCTCATTCAAGGTAGCCAACATCTAACGCTCTTTGCGTGGTTGCCTAGTCCACGGTTGAGACCGCCATAATTTGGATAGTTGGACTATAGCCAAGGTCCTCGCAAATTAGTCAGATATGGACTATGGTTAGGAAAACCAATGGCAAAAACCTAACCCCTGCCCATCGACTAAACCCTTTTATTTTGAACTTTCTGACAGCTAATTGTCTGTGGCCATGACTAGATGACATTGACATGACAGCTGTTAGCAAATTCACCTAACTTCAAGTAAAAAAACAAGGCAAAACGTTTATTTCACATGAAAAAACATAATAAATTTTGAAGATGCCGATTCTTGTTGGCGGTGGCGTTGAAGTGGGGGCTTCTCATGGCCGCCAATCTTCCCGCCGCGCCGGTTGCGAAGTGAAGTGGAGCCCGAACGGCTCATGAAGATTGCTACAGCTGTAGTGTGCTGCACGTTGGTGATGACGACGAAGTGGGGTTGCATATGACCGCCAGCCATCCCGCCACACCGTGAGCAGCTGGATCATCTGGTCATCTAGTCGGCCTTGTCTTGATACATGTAAAAGAAATGTGTATGAACGTTGTTCTTTGTAGTCAGGAAATTATAAGGGTGTTGTGACGTATTACTCTATAACTTCAAACAATTATATCTATATATTAAATATTTACAGTTTGGGGTGTGTTTTATTCCACAGTTTACATATTTTCATATAACTTAGCCTTATTGGTAGCTATAGGAAAACATTATGGAATAAATAAGCCTATCAAATAGTTTTTATTCTAATATAAACATTGCATAAATAATATGTATAGTATTCTACATGTTATATATTGCGCCAAAATAATTAGTTCTATGTGTTTTTTTTGTAAATCCTTTTTAATATTAGGGATAGGCAAATGACATTTTCTGTCACAAGTCGTTTTTCCTTTGAAATAATGTACATTTTAGTTCACTAATCACAATTATTCCGTAAGTTCTACAATATAATGTATAATTAAAAGATTGAAACTAAATTTACATTGCCTATCTAATGTAACCTACATATCTAGGAAGATTTACTGCATATGTGTATGATTAAGTATATAGGTATGATGGAGCTGATGTTCACGCAATTTGCGTCGACGCCCATGGTCACCGAAGAGGAGTCGTAGAGTTTCTTGAACAACACAATCTTGAGCGCCCGTTGCTCTGTTGAATGTCTCGCATTCCATTTTTACGTCAATTCTGCACAGCTATATTTTAACTACGGAATGGGTGATAATGAGTATTAGATAATATAAGAAGTATATCACCCGGAATATCTCGTTGTACTGGAGATGATGGTCAATATGTATTCCTTCTCTTTACAGCGTCTTAAGCTTATCGCTTGGCATGTGCTTCCTCGCGCTATGAGGTCGGGGTTCGTTGTCTGAAAACTCTGAAACCGAAACTAGGGGAAACTTTCAGACGTTAGCTCCTCCACCATGTAAGAGAGTCGGCCTATCAGTGGAGAGCATCCAAACATTTAAACAACGCTTTGAATCAATATTTTTTTATATTTTATAAGCTAAATAACAACCGTTCACTCTCAATCGCTGCTTCTATATGAATGCCCCATTGAAGTGTCTGTTTTCCTTGACGTTCTTATACTGTTCCAATTTTAAATCAGGGACTGCCAGTCAGCGACCATGACTGCTGTAAAAGGTTTCATTCTGAATGCGAAACCTCTTACAGTACGCTTCTTGTTAGTCATAATTTGGTCGCGATACTCTCTCCTCGGCGGTGGGGCCTCAATTTACGTGTAGGATATCGTCACTACTTTTAAAAAAAACTTGTATCTTCGTCTGTCAATGAAAAGAAAATTGTAGTAAGTGTGTATGGAATGCATATAGACTGACTGCGTTTTAACTTTGAGAAGCAGCGTGAGATACGAGATTTTTTAAAAGTAGTGACGATATGCGGTCGTGTATGTCGCTCCCGGATAGGCGTATATAGTCACGAGAGGCGTTGTATCTCGCATTCAGACGCTGCTTAAATCATCTGTTAAGATGTAAGACGCCTTACGATGATGAATTTGGTTTTTCTTAGAAACGCGTAACTTTCCAGGATTGCCATATAACAAACCAAACCCAACCTAGATGGCCTTAATAAAAACTCGGAAAAGTTAACCGTTTCAGAATTTTTATTAATGATAATCTCATCAGGCAAAAAAGGGATCCTCTTGGACTACACTTACCCCCTTATTTATAAACGTACTCTAAAGTTATCAAGCCGATAAAGTTCGTTTGTCCCTTTCCGACGTATTGGTGTGATAGAAAAGGACAAACGAACTTTATCGGCTTGATAAGTTTAGAGTACGTTTATGAATAAGGCGGCCCCTTGTATGTATAGTTGCGAAACTATTCCAAGATGGCGTATATTTTTCGTGAGTTGTTTCATCCGATACTTGTGATGCTGACTGAATGATAAAATGTCTACTAGAAAACTTTTGTGACACCTGACAACACTGAAAATCCACTTTCCAAATGAAAAAGTTTTGTTAGTTCTTGGATACATTTTGTCCTGGAGTCCGATTCTGATGTAACGAATTGCTATGAATTTGTAATGTGATAAACTCGCCTCGTAATAAAGGCCTGTTAAAAGCTCCTGTGAAAACTTGTTAGAAATTTCACCATCCGTGCGTGAGAAGTCGACTATGGGATATGGGTTGCATTGTGGTATGGGCGATCCGCTGGCAACCTGTCACTGAAATATAATAGTATCGATTTCTTTCAACCCTTTTAGCCCCACATCCAACAACAACGTAGCGTTGGGCCAACTGTATGGAAAAAGACGTTGGTCCGACGCGGCGTCATGCTTTGCCATACAGTTGGCCTTACACTGAGAGAAAATACAACCAGTTTTCATGTTCGTTCAACAAGTTTTTTGGTTAAAATAGCGCCTACATGCTCTTTGGTTCAAACAACAAGCTACTTGTCATTTGAATCGGCAATATATTTGAATCAACAAGTTGGTTTTATAAAAACAACCTGACACATATTGTTTTAAACATACGTTTGGCTGATTCAAACGGATAAACCGCAACAAGTCGAACTTGTTAAATTCACAATTCAAATTTCTCTCAGTGTACGCTACGCTCGCGAGACGCTAGATGTGGGGGGCTTTATTGCCAAGAATGGCACTGAAACTTGAGAATGGCGTGCAGTGGGGCAGGCGAGTGCGGGTCCACTGCAGCGTCGACTCAGGACACTTTATATGACCTGCAATTGTTTGTCATAGACGCCTCACGGCCCGCTCCGCTGCTCGCCCAATATAAGCGTCTACTCAGGTCTTACGGCCCAGCCACGACATTTGTCTAAGCGCGACAGCGGTGAGCGGCAGCCATACGTGCGAATGAAAAGTCCCATCGCTGTGTCTCGCTCCAATGTATGGCCGCCGCTCACCGCTGTCGCGCTTAGACCAATGTCGTGGCTGAGCCGTTACACTTCATGTTAAAACCAATTCAAACACAATTCTCCCAATCAGAATTGAGCTCAGTACACTCCATTAGCCACACAAGTCCCCAGGTATCAGTATATTCTGAAGTGCAAAAGTTTCTGAGGTTTATGTATAAGTTTAACAAAGAAAACCAACAAATTTATTTTATTGCTTAAAGCTCTTACAACCAACAAAAGCGAAGCGCTTTGCTTCTTCTTTTCTTATGCGCACTGCCAAGGAGTGGAATTCCTTGCCGGCGGCTATATTTCCGAGCTCATATAACCCGGCAACCTGGTAGCCTGGAAGCGCTGGTAGCCTAGCGGTAAGTCCGTGCGACTTTCGTTCAGGAGGTCGCGGGTTCGAACCCCGGCTCGCACCAATGAGTTTTTCACTTAAAGATAAAGATAAAAGATAAAGATAAAAATCATTTATTGTATAAACCATTCTACATATGGCGCCTTAACCTACGTTACAAGAACAACTTACTCTCTAAACATTTAAGGTACTAGATACTGATTACACCTAAAACCAGTTACACAAAGATAAACGCAAAAATAGATGGTGCATCAGTAGAACAAAAAAAAAATAAAAATAAACAGGGATTGTGGAAGAAACATTGGCGCCTGTGTAGTGGCAACAAAAGGACGCCACTCAGCATATGCTATGATATGAGTACCACAGCGCTGGTCTTCCGTAGCGCCCCGGGTTGAGGGGTAGCTTTAGAACTATTACCTAGGTAATGGCAAATCTATAATATTGCAGAGCACAAGAACACAGATATTGAGGGGAACAGTTGTAGTTGGAAATATGCATACACAAAGATACTAGTTATCGAAACAGTTAAGGGCAGGTTTATATAAATTTTGAGATACTGACGTGACGGTTAGGGTTTAACTTTTATGTACCATTATTATTATGTATAAAAGATATATTAAAATAATATTTAATTATAATTGAAACTGTATATTTTGGTTTAATGAGGCAATAGAAAATACGTATAATATTATATTAATAAGAATCCACGGAACGCAGCGAGCAATCTGCAGACTAAAAAGATATTTTTTAAATTTTAATTTAAAAGTGAATATAGACGTGGCATTACGAATAGGAGGAGGTATGTTGTTCCAGCATTTCGTAGCAGAGTAACGAAAACTGCCACTTATGTGCGAAATGTCATTTGATATTTGCCAGTCGCTTTTCGGTGAAGGAAAACATCTTGAGGAAACCGGACTAATTCCAATAAGGTCTAGTTACCCTTCGGGTTGGAAGGTCAGGTGGCAGTCGCTTTCGTAAAACTAGTGCCTACGCCAAATCTTGGGATTAGTTGTCAAAGCGGACCCCAGGCTCCCATGAGCCGTGGCAAATGCCGGGATAACGCAAGGAGGATGATGATAACCCGTCAACCTTCAAATCTAGGGTGAACAGGCATCTTCTGCATAGGGCGCAAAAAAATCATTTAATTGAAGTAAAATAATTTTATAAAACTAATTAGACGGAAAGAGTAGGTATTAGGTAGGTACTTACGTTAAATGGTATCGTACAACGGTCGGTCCATTTTGCCGGCTAGTGCTTATCAAGTACCATTAATATTGGCTTTGTTGCCATGGAGACCGCCTTTTACACTGTAGTGTAATGGTGAGTACTATTAAACACTTTATTTAAAAAAAATATTACTTGCATATCTATCTGTGGTAGGTATAACGAAATATTACGTAGGTAATATTGTCTTCGGTAAGCGCGATGGTTACTTATGAAATAAAACGGACGACCGGTCTGGCGTAGTCGGTAGTGACCCTGCCTGCTATGCCGCGGTCCTGGCTTCGAATCCCGGTACGGGCATATATTTGTGTGATGAACACAGATATTTGTTCCTGTCATGGATGTTTTCTATCTATATAAGTATGTATATCGTCGCCTAGCACCCATAGTACAAGCTTTGCTTAGTTTGGGGCTAGGTTGATTTGTGTAAGGCGTCCCGCAATATAAAAAAAATATATATATTTAATTTTAAATAAAAAATAGAAACTGTGAACACGGATTATATCGCGTATAATAAATTTATAATACATCCCGACGTTTCGAACTCTTTACGGCATTCGTGGCCAACGGGTCACCCGTTGTTTTATTTTAGATATATTACGTAATTAAGTCAAACCATAGCAAAAATAACACTTTGCATCAATATAAGGCACTAATCCTGATAAGCTATCGGTGATAGAATAGAATAGTACATTACGATACAAGTGCGTAAAAAAGGAAGTTCGAAACGAGTGGCGATAAATTAAAATACGACCGAAGGGAGTGTTTTAAATTGACACGAGTTACGAATTTCCTTTTCGCACGTGTATCGTACGACGTTTTTCAGTACAGATGGCTCTCCGAAGTTTCGACCTGGCATATAATGAACCACTTCTCGAACTAGTGCGTAAAAAAAACACCATCTGTACTGAAAAGGATATAAACGAACAAGAGATAGTCGCCCCCGTGTATTACACACTACACACACACTTTACCCTGTAAATACGAATAAGAAAGACTCAGATCACATGTTCGGGGCTTCGCTTCGGCCGATAATTACAAGTGATTTGAGACATTTCTTATATACTTGATTAGTTACGCTTCGGTGTGACAGCCGGCCCATTCATAAGATTCACAACGAATGATGTTCTCAACCGGACTTTTCCAATAATTAAGATCGGACGTGGGACGACTATTGTCTTGAAATACTATTATAGTTATTCCCTCCTTCTAATCATTATACATCGTGTCCTTAACGAAGGCGCGCGCCTTGACTCGCAATTGCATGGTGTTAAAGGTTGTGTTTAAGAAATCTGAGCGTCTTTCTGCATGACATGAACTAGAAACATAATGTTACTCTATTATTCTACTTAATAGTAATAATATGATGTTATGATAATTACCCGTTTCTGTTACTCATATTCTTCTTGTGTTATTGGTATTGTAGGTAGGTATTATTTTATCATGTGTAGGGGATTTATAAGGATGTTGCGGCAAAAAATATCTTTTGACGGTGGATAAAGAAGAAAATAGGCTAGTTTCCTACTCGTAAAATCAGCTTCCTTTTAAGATTTGTCAAAACGATTTGCTAATATGGAATTACTATGAAATACTGAGGAAAGGAAAGGAAATATTTCTCTTTGACTTATAAATGATAATATAAATAATAAATAAATATTATAGGACATTCTTACACAGATTGACTGAGGCCCACGGTAAGCTCAAGAAGGCTTGTGTTGTGGGTACTCAGACAACGATATATACAATGTATAAATACTTATATACATAGAAAACATCCATGACTCAGGAACAAATATCTGTGCTCATCACACTAATAAATGACCTTACCGGGATTCGAACCCGGGACCGCGGCGTAGCAGGCAGGGTCACTACCGACTGCGCCAGACCGGTCGTCTAACTTACCTATTAATAGTATTAGAAATTATGTTTAAACTCTGGTACCTATTGAGACCTGGCGGTCTAGCACAACTTTCACTCGCCCGCGAGTCGACACTTGAAGTCGCGTTTGGACTCGCGCGCGAGAACCCAAGTTGTGCTAAGCCGCCTGGTATTAATGAGAAAACGTGACATTTTTAAGTCTTCTAAAATGTACTGTACCAAATTGTGGCTTAATGAATTTGAAATCATTGTGCGTGCAGCTATAGGGAACTTGACTGTTCTTAAAACAAAATATTTTATACCATGCACGAAATAAAGCATCAGATAATTATTAGAAAAACATGGACAGAAGTTATTTTTAAATAGAATTTCTATTTCATAAGTCAGGTAGAAATATATAAAGTAACTGAATTGACCGTGACGTCACTCATTCGATTTCATATTAATTCCATATTAGCAAGTCGTTCAAATTCGTTTTGACAGTTCTTAAAAAGAAGCTGATTTGACTAGGAGGCAAGTAGCCTATTGAAGTTCATACAGGTGTCCTGACTCGACACTGCATAGGGTGTACGCACGCTAGCCCGCTCCATTGCACGCCCCGCCGAACGTTCCGCTCCGATCGTCCGCTCAGGCCTTACGGCCCAGCCACGACGTTTGTCTAAGCGCGACAGCGGTGAGCGGCAGCCATACGTGCGAATGAAAAGTCCCATCGCTGTGTCTCGCTCCAATGTATGGCCGCCGCTCACCGCTGCCGCGCTTAGACCAATGTCGTGGCTGAGCCGTTACACTTCGTAATCTTCGTATACTCCTCACGGGTGTGATTCAGACCTCACATGCCGAATCACTTATTGAAACCCCCAACCATAATGAGGGCAATTTGTTTGATCCTTAGATTGAATTCCCTATCATTGCCCACCAATTCCTTCCCTTAAGACGATACAGGAGGGGTTAATTCTCCATACGAACGCTCTCGACTATTACCTAACTAGTTTTTGAATATAGAGCAATGATTATTATTATTTTTATCTGTGTCGACCGTTTTGATTTTTTTTGATATTCTTATTTTTAAAGACTCTAGAGTCCATCAAAATTTTCCAAAAATAGCCTTATTGATTATGGCGCAAAACAGGGCATGTAGTCGAATGGCACAAACGCTCATGAAACAAAACGCTCGTAGATATATATCTCTATCGCTCTTGCGTATTGGCGCGACAGAGCCTGGCCCCGTAGCCGAATGGCATTTCTCCGACGCCAAACGAAAGCGATACGCCGCTGGCTCTGTCGCGCCAATACGCAAGCGCGATAGAGATAGATATCTACTAGCGCTTCGTTTCGTGAGCGTTTCGTGAGCGATTGTGCCATTCGGCTAGCCACCCAGACTACCTTTCACACCGTTCCATTTTCGTTTCGCGTCGCAGAAATGCCATTCGGTATTCAAAATTGGTAACAATCACCCAAAAAAACTAAACGGTGCGACACAGATTATTTTATTGTTAAAATTCAGATTCTCAAATTTCGTTACGATTGATTAAGTTTTGAAGGAGGAAACATTCGAGAGCGGAACCTCGATTTTAAAGATTTTTATACGATATCTTTTAACTGAGTTGTTCTGAAGAGACAATTTTTTTTTCGATAAATATAGTTAATTTTCCATTTTAGCATTTTCGATCCTGTAGCGTCTTAAGACCTTTCACATTAACCGCTGAGAGTAGCGAGTGGTTTTGTATTTAGAAATGGCGGAAATACGAATTGACATTTCACAAATGTAATTGGGTAATTTACTGGGGTTTCCAATATTTCTTTTTTGCCGTTTCTTTTCTTTTATTCTATTCAGGAGCGCGATTTTAAGAAAACGATTTATCGACACGTATTGTGCTGCAATTTATTAAATTGTTGGATCATTTAAGAATATATTCAGTATTTTATTCTGATTAGGAAGAAGAGAAATCTTTTGACATCAAGTGTCATTTCGGGGCTTACGCAAAAGTACAAAATATCCGCAAAACTAAGAATTTTGGTCTTTTTGGACTGGCTGACTTACCTATGTAACCTATAAGTCAGCTAGTCCCAATCATAAAGAAGAAAAAACAGGATTTTCCACATTTTAACCCAAATATGTGTATATATTTTTATAATTAAAGGAAAAATTGAAAAAATCACACTTCCGGCAGGACTCGAACCTGCGACCTCTGTCCTTCATCTACATTTTTCCTTTAATTATAAAAATATGTAATATCGCTCGCAGACGTTTCTGCATGATAAAAAACAAATCCAAATATGTGTATAATCGTGTATGTGTGTAGGTAATAATAATATTTGTATTGGTATTTTTGAGAAATTTGTATTTAAGAATGCAAATAGTAATACGGGGATAGTCAACATGATAATCGTACAATTAAGTTATGTAACTAAAACCGAAAGCAATAATAATTACACTTTATTTATAACAAAGAAATATGTCAAAGAGGGCCCCAGGGAAAGAGCTGTGGTGAATACCGGGATAACGCAAGGAGGACGTTGATAATTATAAAACAAAAAAACTCGCACCGAGGGTTCCGTACAAACCTGCAAGGTTTACAAAGTTCATTCATTACGACAATCGCGTTTATGAGGAAATGGGTAGTAAGGTTAAAATTATTAAAAAAAATATATTATGTGATGTAACTATAAATTTATGGTTTTCGTAATTTTTCCTTTATCTATGCTATAAGACGTTGCTTCGTACCAAATTTCAAGATTCTGAGTTCACGGGAAGCACCCTGTAGGTTTTGATTCCCTTGCAAGTGTCGAAAATTTGCGGCATAAACGGCTGTATCTTTTGATTGCGTTGGCTTAGAAGTTTGATTTTTTCACAGCTTCAAGGGACAGTAGACCTGAGTAATTGATATAAATTTCAGCTTCATACCTCCACGCGTTCCTGAGAAAAAGGGTCTTGACAGACGGACGGACGGACGGACAGACGGACAACAAAGTGATCCTATAAGGGTTCCGTTTTTTCCTTTTAAGGTACGGAACCCTAAAAAGTCATGTTTTATTACATTAAAATCATTTCCTATCCCACAGTTATCTTGAGCATAATCTTTGACCCTTTTATTCTCTAAACGAATATTACATATACAATCTTTGCTATAAAGTCATTCACCAAATTGCGCACCTAGAAATAAAACTCCGTCGTCTCAGCGAAACAAATTCCAAAGTAAAATTTGCATCCCCCATTTTTCCATAAAACCCCAAAGTTGTCCACAGCTATCTCCGAATCCATTAGAGATATAACTGATGATATAACTTCGTATAACTTGGTATAACTTTGTATAACTGGTGATTATAACTCAATATTGCGGACCAGCCAAGTACCATTCGGATTTCTTCATTTTATATTCGCTGGGGTGCGATTTTCGTTAGCTTTGTTTAATGAAGTCGCTTAAATGACTTTTGAGATTTGGGATTTCGAATTAGATGAAAACAAAAGATCTGGGCATTTACCATAAGGTTTTAACATTTTAGAATACATTTTGTAGATTTTTGAAGTGGAACTCTTTATAATGCGACTTCAAACTGACAGCGCGTTTTTTTTTTTTTTTATTATGGACTGATCGGCGATTGACCCTAGTCACACCTGATGGGAAGTGAAGACAGAGTCTAAGATGGAGCTCACCGATTCAGTAATAGCCTATTCACTCTACGTTTAAAGAGACCGAGGTCGTATTTCTCTGGGAACACCGATGCTGGGAGCGCATTCCACTCCTTTGCAGTCCGCATTACAAAGGATGAGGCAAATCGCTTTGTGCGGATAAATGGAACACTAACCGCAGCGTAAGTGCGTTTTCACATTATCCAATCCGATATCGGATGTCGGAAGGATTTCAAAGGCAAAAATCAAAGATGGCGGCTTAAATGCAAGGGATATCGGTCCGACATCCGATATCGGATCGGATAATGTAAAAACGCACAAACACTCAGTCAGTGTCACGTTGCGTGAAATGCCGACTAACTCAGTGCGTAACATTCTGTTAGTGTCGTCGCGCTGAACGCGACTCACTCATTCCATTCATTCACTTATTCATTCAATCAGTGACAGAACAGAAATGAATTGGAATGTGTGGGTTTTATATTTAGATCGAGTGCAAAATGAGTTTTGTTTGTTTTTTTTTTTTTTTTTCAATAATTTGAGCAAACAGCAATGTAAAATATTTAAAACTATAAAAAGATGGACGAAACTAAACTCAAAAACGTGATGGTCACTTGACAAAATGTTTTTGAGCGGATAATTATACAAGTTTACTTCATTATTCTACATATTATGTACTTCAGCTAAATGGAAATACAAACAACCGTAACTAAAACCATTATTAGAACTCAGTGAAAATTTTAATACCTTTTGAATAGTAAACTAAAATGTTGCAACATTGTAATTGTGGAAATGTTTAAATGTTACTACCTTTTAACAGATTGTAGTTTCAGTGAAATCGTTTATATTCTGCCGACAATTAATGGAATATTAAATGGACAAAAGTAAATTTCAATTAATAAACCGATTACGCACTCAAAAAAACAGGTAAATTCATTTTGTACGCTTTGAATTGCTAAAATTTACATTTAATGTCGTTAGTTTTGTGAAAAAAACATTTTTTGTAGGTGTTCGAGCAAAGTTCACTTACTACCTAAAAAATATTACATACATACATACAATCACGCCTGTATCCCATAAAGGGGTAGGCAGAACACATGAAACTACTAAAGCTTCAGTGCCACTCTTGGCAAATAAGGAGTTGAACGAAAACGAAACTGTGACATAAAAAAAAAATTGTTCAGTCGAAATTATATAGGTAACTTGTCTTATCCTTACTTTAAAAATCTTTACCCGTAACAATTTGGGCGCCAGAAATGATAATCTAATGTAATGTGTCAGTTAATAGAATAAACGGAAACGAAGAAAAGTCATCTGCTGGATTTTGAACGAAATTTTGATATTGTGGAGTATTAATATCGTTGTGGATTAGAAATTCAATTTTGGCGTATTGTTAGGTATTGTTAGGAATTGGCGGTTTGTTAGGAACGTTATTTGGATGGTAATGCTATTGATATTTCACGTTGTTTTGATAAAGTCGTTTGGGTGAGATACATTGAGTGAATGATTATTAAAGCTATATAGATAGCGTTCACTTTTAGGGCAAGTTTTATTATATTTTATATGGGATTCAATCAATCAATCATTTATTGATAACAGGAGTTACACGTCATTTTAACATTTTCTGCTTACTTAATTTAACATAGGTACATAGTAAACAAGACCAACATAAATAATAATAAGGAAATCAATAAAGGAGAATAGTAACTACAATAATCATCAATTATTCACTTAATAATAACATTAGATAGGTACATTATAGGGAGATACTGTCGAATTAGATTCTTGCAAATCATATAATTGTGCAATTAAATTATAAAATATAAGTTTTAGCAATATTGAATGTCATAGGCAATTGGAATGGAATATACATAGCTACTAGTCATTTGGGTTTAGGAATTCATCTACCGAGTAGAAAGCTTTCTCCTTCCTTAAGCTTTTGATTCCTTTAGGTTATCAGCATTTATTTTATTAAAATGTGGTCTATCAAACTTTCATAGAAAAATAAGATTGTTACCAAGGTATTCCTTTTTATATTTAATCATACAGAAATATGTAAATATTTTGACTAATTAATGATTTATAAAAGATTCCTACTTAGAAAAGAGAGAACAATTTTTTGTAAGCAATAAAAATATGTAAAACCTTATTTGATTTATTTTAAAATTAAAAAAAGGAAATATAGAAACATTCTCACCTCCTACAGGACTCGAACCTGCCACCTACAGCTTTTCCAGAGTATGAGTCACTATATGACCAACTCGACGACTGCTCCAGAAAAGCAGTGATCGCAGGTTCGAGTCCTGCGATTTACCGACATTTTTTTTTTCAATATTTCCTTTATATTAAAAATAATACGTAGATCTCTCGCAACGTTTCTGCGTGATTAAAAATATGCTTTTTTGATATAAACATCCATCCATACTAATATTATAAATGGGAAAGTGTGTGTGTCTGTTTGTTTGTCCGTCTTTCACGGCCAAACGGAGCGACGAATTGATGTGATTTTTAAAGTAAAGAATGTTGACAGGATGGAGAGTGACATAGGCTACTTTTTGTCTCTCTCTAACGCGAGCAAAGCCGCGCTCAAAAATTGTAAAACATAAAAAACTTAAAACATATTCATTCAACTTTACAAATTCATATCCATACACACAACACAATATTAAATTAAATAACTATACCACAGTATAATAAAAAGTACTATCGTACAGTATGGCCACTCTCGCTCCCCTATGAAAGTGCCGCCCACCCCCTCTCGGTTACCTCACAGTTACCACCTGTCAAAAACGCAAACAGTCGACCTGTCATATTTCACAGGGTCCATATTGGCTCATATAAAATTATTTGTTATAAAATTATTGTTTATACCGATTTGTGCTCCGAATGATCATTTCTCATAATTTTACTTATCATAATTTTATTTCATTATTATCAATAGTACTACTATCACTGTTCATAATAATCATTTGGCCGAAAATTTTTAATCATAAATTCTATACAAATATTTAATAACATTCATAATTTTGTGTTTAAGAAAATGATTTATCATAAAATTATTTTAAAAGTTTTGGGGAAGTTCTATGAAAAACTTGTGCCATTTATAGAAACGCGCCTGGAGTTTTTACAGTGACATATACAATTTACATTAAAAAGTCGTTTCTGGTTTGCTCACGGTCAACCTAACACGCTCCTCCTCGCTACGCTCGTCGTCGCACCTAACTGGACTGTCACATGTGATTTCTGTTCTGTTAACAATGATATAACGATAAATTATATTACTCGCAATCGTTATGATCAATAAGTATATAAACATTAACATTAGAATAAAATGTATTTATGATGAATGACATTATGAACATAAGTCATTCGAAGTTACGATAGTTATGAACATAAAATTGTTATAAATAATGATCGTTATAATGTAAAATTGTATGAGAAACATTTTCGGACTACCAATAATCTATATACCAATTTTATATGAACTTTGGCGCACCCTATTTCACACATACAAGCATAGTACGCGTTCACCTACACGAGCTTAGACTGTGTGCTAGGAACGCACCTCTTTCATATATTTGATCGCCAGTGTCCGAGGTGTGACTGACTGACTGTAGTATTAATTCGCTGTATGGGATATAATTTTACTTTATCTAATTCATATCGTTTCTTGTCCCCAGGTGTGAACCCCAAGGAGCTGAAGAACCAGAAGGTGGGCGTGTTCGTGGGAGCCTGCTTCTCCGAGTCCGAGAAAACGTGGTTCTACGAGAAAATGCAGGTCAACGGGTTCGGCATTACTGGGTAAGCATTTTACTACATTAATACACCTCAATCTGGTGTTTAGGGTGCCCATGGGGGTTAGTGATCGCTTACCATCAGTGGCCTATTTCAGAAAAAAGCCAATAGGGATGACGACTACATAAAAAAATGCCATTCTGTTTAGTCCGTCAGGTAGATCGTCCAAAAATACTGAACACATATTTTTCGCTTTTTCTAATTAATGAAAAAATACAAAGATATAGAGCATCAAAGTTACGGAGTGGGGGCTTGTGACGTCACTTCTAAGTAAAAATTGTACCTAGGCGTGACGTCACGCGAAACTTCAACGCACTGTACCGTCGTCATTTTTCATTTACAAGAAAAAATAAAAAATACGTGTCTAAAATTCGTTTTAACCCCCGACGCAAAAACGACGGGGTGTTATAAGTTTGACGTGTCCCACGCAAGACACGGCGTTAAAAACGGCTTTTCTAATTTAAAAAAACCGGCCAAGTGCGAGTCGGACTCGCGCACCGAGGGTTCCGTACAAACCTTATGAGGAAATGGGTAGTAAGGTTAAAATTATTTAAAAAAAATATATTATGTGATGTAACTAAAAATTTATGGTTTTCGTAATTTTTCCTTTATCTATGCTATAAGACGTTGCTTCGTACCAAATTTCAAGATTCTGAGTTCACGGGAAGCACCCTGTAGGTTTTGATTCCCTTGCAAGTGTCGAAAATTTGCGGCATAAACGGCTGTATCTTTTGATTGCGTTGGCTTAGAAGTTTGATTTTTTCACAGCTTCAAGGGACAGTAGACCTGAGTAATTGATATAAATTTCAGCTTCATACCTCCACGCGTTCCTGAGAAAAAGGGTCTTGACAGACGGACGGACGGACAGACGGACAACAAAGTGATCCTATAAGGGTTCCGTTTTTTCCTTTTGAGGTACGGAACCCTAAAAACGGAGTATATGTAGATAGAGCTACGTTTAACAGATATTATCGTGAGCGTTTGTACATTTGGCTATAACCACGTTCCCTGATAATTGATAGATCACCTAAGGACTCCAAACTTACAAACAACTTAAAAAATATCCCATTAAGCGTATAAACTATTTCTCAGTACCCGAAGTCTCCAATTATATATTTCCAAGATTTAAGTCTGCAGGCCAAGTTTTCCGAGCACCTATCCAACCTCACAATCGCTAACGCTTCGCAAGCGTATCCTAGCTAGCCGTCTCTATCACCACATCTCGGACACTAGCGATCAAATCCATACTAATATTATAAATGGGAAAGTGTGTGTGTCTGTTTGTTTGTCCGTCCTTCACGGCAAAACGGAGCAACGAATTGGCGTGATTTTTTAAGTGGAGATAGTCGAAAGGATGGAGAGTGACATAGGCTACTATTTGTCTCTTTCTAACGCGAGCGAAGCCGCGGGCGAAAGCTAGTATGTATATGAAAGAGGCGCGTTCCTAGCGCACAGTCTAAGCTCGTGTAGGTGAACGCGTAATAAATATGGTTGTATGAGTGAAATATGACAGGTCGACTGTTAGCGTTTTTGACAGGCGGTAACTGTGAGGCAACCGAGAGGGGATGGGCGGCACTTTCAGCGGGGAGCAGGAGTGGCCATACTGTAGGATAGTACTCTTTATTATACTGAATCGGTGAGCTCCATCTTAGACTCTGTCTTCACTTTTCATCAGATGTGACTAGGGTCAATCGCTGATCAGTCTATTATAATATTTATAATTTAAAAAAAAAGATGCCGACCGAAACTTTAAACCAAGGGTGAACAGGCATCTTCTGGGCGAGCTCACTCCATCGTAGGCCACGTCTTTGCCTTTGGCTAGTCTGTGGCCAAGAGTAAGCCCTTTTTTTTAAGTAGTTTGGCTCTGTCGTGCCAATATGGAATAGCGATTTAGGTAGCCTGTTACAATAACGACATTAAAGCCTTTATGAATTTTACTATGTCACATACATAGTAAAATTCATAATCAATCAATCAATCATCAATCAAAATATTCTTTATTCAAATAGGCTTACAATAAGCACTTTTAAATTGTCAACAGTGTACAATATTCATCTTATTCTAAATATCAGAGCAATTTATTGGTGCAATAAACAATATTGTTTTAAAACTACATTGATTTAATAAAATGATATCAATCTAAATTGTATAAAAAAATACTAGTATAAAAACTTCTAGAATAAATTCTAAATGTCAAAAAAATTGTGTAAAAATACATTGAATTATCAATATCATCATTAATAAGCTATATAATTAATGGTTTTCAGCAATACTTGTATCCCACAGTGTTTCATCATTCATGTAGTCTTGTGTGCTATAGTAGGCTTTAGAGATCAGTATACGCTTTACATAATGTTTAAATCGATTAAAAGACAGTTCAGTGATGGCATTAGGAAGTTTGTTATAAAATCTTACACAATTACCCATGAATGATTTTTTAATTTTATGGAGCCGAGTGAAGGGCACTGCAAGCTTATGCTTATTTCTAGTGTTTATATTATGTACATCACAGTTTTTCTTAAATTTACAAATGTTTTTATGTACATACATAATATTCTCATAAATATATTGACAATGCACTGTCATTATATTAATGTCCTTAAACTTATCTCTAAGTGAGTCTCTATGGTTCATTTTGTATATTGCTCGAATAGCCCTCTTCTGCAGAACAAATATGGTATTTATCTCTGAAGCACTGCCCCATAGTAAAATACCATATGACATAATGCTGTGAAAGTAACTAAAATAAACTAATCGAGCTGTTTCCACGTCTGTTAACTGACGGATCTTGCTCACTGCAAATGCTGCAGAGCTCAGTCTATTCGAGAGGGTAGCAATATGGGGACCCCACTGAAGTTTAGAATCTAAAGTTATGCCAAGAAAAACTGTACTATCTACCAGTTCCAATTCCTCATCCTTCACAACGACACTTGCTTGTTCATTTTTAGCATTACTCGTTACAAACTTAATACATTTAGTCTTTTTCTCATTTAACAATAAGTTATTAACACTAAACCAATTAACTACTTCGAAATAGCATTGTTTACATTTTCACAAGTTTGTTGCTGACGTTTGACTTTGAAAATAAGGGAAGTATCATCTGCAAACAATACTATATCATGGTGGGTCTTTACAAGATATGGCAGGTCATTAATGTAGATAAGGAACAGGAAAGGCCCCAATATTGATCCCTGCGGTACACCCATAGAGACTAGTGACCCCGGTGAGCGCTGTCCATTCACGTCGACCCTTTGTATTCTATCGTGTAAGTAAGATTTGACTAAATTCAGTGCCGATCCTCTCACTCCATAGTAGTGCAATTTCCTGATCAGTGTTTCATGACAGACGCAATCGAAAGCCTTAGATAAATCACAGAAGATACCCAAGGCATCCTGTGACTCCTCCCAGGCATCGAAAATCTGTTTGATTAGCTCAACACCAGCGTCGGTTGTTGAGCGACCCCGTGTAAAACCAAATTGTTTATTGTGCATTAGATTATTGATGTTAAAATGTTGCAATAGCTGAAATAACACTAACTTTTCAAAAATTTTGCTGAATGTCGGTAACACTGATATCGGTCTAAAATTAGTGGGGTCGGATGTGCTACCAGATTTAAATAATGGAATGACTTTACTGTGTTTCATAAGATCAGGAAACTCACCACAATCAACACTGTTATTAAAGATAACTACCAAGTCAGGCGCTACAATTTCTATTAAAGATTTAACACCATGGACAGAGACTCCCCAAAGGTCACAAGTTTTTTAACATTAATTGATTGAAATGCCTTAATTATATCTGAGGTACTAACATGTTCAAATACAAGGTCTCTACTACATTCTGTGACATTATCTTCTAACAATGTAACGGCAGATGCAGGTGATGAATTTAAGTGCCTAGTTGTGGAAACTGGTATATCAGTGAAGAACTTTTCAAATTCTGTTGCTACTTCTAAATTGGAATCTACAATTTTGCCATCAATTTTTAATTTCAGTTCATTTGTTCTTTGCTTTGATCGACCAGTCTCCACGTTAATTACTTTCCACGTTGCTTTAATTATATCGGAACTACTTTTAATTTTCTTGCTTAAATAATTACGTTTAGCGGTATGACAATCTAATTTAAACTGTTTCGAAAATTGTTTGACATGTTCTTTAAATTCATCACTCGCATTAAACCGCCGTTCCTCATACAAGGCATACAATGCACGTCTTCGTTGATGTAACTCTGCAGTTGCCCACTCACTAAAAACTGATGCATCACTAACCGTGACCGTTTTTGTTGTAAATATCGTATTATAATTTTCCATATATGTGTGAAAGAATGAATTATACATATCATTAGGACTCATGTTTGGAGACAGAACGGGTAGCGCCTGAACTAAACTCTGTTTCATTCTTTCCACGCGGTCCGAGGTTACTGGTACAAAAGTTATCTGTTTTTTCAAGGTATTTTTCCTAGCAGCTTCAAATACCATTAATTGACCTAAATGGTCGGACTCTAAATTGCTGATTACATTTTTTGTAATAGGAAAAATATCTGTGAAAATATTATCTATACAGGTTGCACTAGTAGCAGTCACTCTAGTAGGCTCCATAAAAATGTGGTTCAGATTACATGATTTGAAAAAATTCAACAGCCTACAACTTAATGTCGAATTTTCTAAAATATTTACATTAAAGTCGCCGCAAATAAGTAATTTCTTGCTGGAAGGCGATATTTTCAGTAGCACAGATTCCATTATGCTTTCAAATAATTCAAAATTACTTAATGGCGGCCTATACACGCACACAACAATAAATTGCTCCAATTCTACTGCACTTAGTTCTATAGTCCGTTCAACAGACATGGACACAATATCCTTGCGTTCCTTAAATTTTAACTGATTATTTATTATAATTAACGACCCACCATGTATGGAACAATCGTATCAATAAACGCTTTAATGTACTTGTACTTGTGGCATAACCTAACCACAAGATTAAAATTTTGAAAAAACCCCCGACTGCGACATAGTAGACCGATTTTCATGAAACATGGCTAGAGCTCCCGAGTAACTCAGTTTTCAAACAAAAAAAACTAAATCTAAATCGGTTCATCCGTTCGGGAGCTACGATGCCACAGACAGACACACATACAGACAGACAGCCAGACAGACAGACCGACGGACGGACATACAGACAGACACGTCAAACTTATAACACCTCTTCGTTTTTGTGTCGGGGATTAAAAAGAGTCAGATTGCGTTTCGCAACGTACTCGTAGTTTCAACGATTGTCACGTCGGCTAGGCGGGCAAGCTAAGTTTTCCGGGCCGCTTGACATTATTGGAAGCTACGGGCGCGATTTGAGTCGGAAACTTTAAACTTTGTGTGATATAAGAGCATTATAAGAGTATTTTCAGTTCTTGGTTAAAAGGTTTTTGCCAACATGGAAACATTTTGTACTTAATAAAGAATTTGTTTTTAATGATGGATGGGAAAGTGAGACCAATTTAGGCCATTTCATACCATAGACAATCCATTTTAAAAACGAAAATACTAATCAATAAGCAATGTTAATTTTTGTATTTAATACACTAAAATAAGGATTTCAAGTTCTCCAGAGATATAGCATCAAAATTTGATAATTAACATTCATTATTATGTGTAAGAATGTCGTAGAGTAAGTAATATATTTATTTATTTATTAACCCCCGACGCAAAAACGACGGTGAGTTATAAGTTTGATGTGTCTGTCTGTCTGTTTGTCTGACTGTGTGTGTGTCTGTCTGTGGCATCGTAGCTCCCGAACGGATGAACCGATTTAGATTTTTTTTTTGTCTGAAAGCTGAGTTAGTTGGGAGTGTTCTTAGCCATGTTTCATGAAAATCGGTCTACTATGTCGCAGTCGGGGTTTTTTTAATTTTTTTTTACTTTGTTGAGAGGTTCCCCAAACCTATCAACGGGGAATCGGCTCTAGCCGACCAAAAATCGCTCGTTCGTAGTATGAAGACGCTTACGCGATTCAGCGTCGATAGATTTGGAGAGACCCTAATTCACCTACAATTGGAATTGAAGTTTTAAAATTTCATTTGAATCCAATCATGTTATGGTAGCAATAATATTATCTCATAATTACTTCACAACACATTGTTTCTGTAAAATTTGGTATCAAAGTTGAACAATTTTAGGTCAAAAAACTGGCTTTTTGGTTATAACTTTTGTTTAAATTAGTTTTAATTAAAATCACTCTTGAATGTAATTACTTAGGAAAGTGAAAGGTAAATCCAAACATGTCAATTTCATGTATGTGTAAGACCCTTCACTAAAATCAGATTTCGAAAAAAGTTAATGTGTTTTAAACCATGTTTAAAAAGTCATACAAAAATAAACATTTATTTTTTTCTAAACATGGCTCTTACGTATAGAGATAATACATACATACATACATATAATCACGCCTGTATCCCATAAAGGGGTAAGCAGAGCACATGAACTACTAAGTGTCAGTGCCACTCTTGGCAAAAAGGGGTTGAAAGAAATCCAAATTGTGACATTGCAGTGACAGGTTGCCAGCCTCTCGCCTACGCCACAATGTAACCCATATCCCACAGTCGACTTCTACGACACCCACGGGAAGAAAGGGGGTGGTGAAATTCTTAACCCGTCACCACACGGGGTATAGAGATAAAAGGTTGAAGAACCCATGGCCGTTTGTCTTATAATTTTATCTGTAGTGCACATTTAGAAATTTCAACTCAAAACTTGTCAAAAATCGATGAAAACCGTGTGGAGCCCCTATGTAACTTAGTTTAGACTGTAATCATCTTAACTTCTGAATAGCAGAAACGTCTGCAATCGATGCCACTAGGCTTAGAATAAATTTAAAAGTGAAAAGAAGTTTAACACTCTTACGGTAGATGTCGCTACGGGTCCCATTGACCTTAGTAGTGGAAAATTTCGCTGGCTTGGTTGAAGTCTTGGTGGCTCAGTTGGCAGAGCGTTGGAGTATCGATCCAAAGGCCGTGAGTTCAAGTCTCACCCAAGGCAGACATTTTCCACTTTTAAATGTCATCTTATTTTCAATTTTCGCTATTGCTCTGAATTTAATAACACAAACCAACTAAACCGACTACACATCTCATTTGCGTTACATTAATGCATTTGCACTAAAACCCTTACCCGAAATCTAAAACACACCTTTTGTGTCGCTCACACTCAAATATCACCTTAAACGCGTTAAAATAAGGTGCATTCTCCAAAAGCAAAGTTTGGGTTAGAAGTTTGAATTGAATAGCCAGGGGCCTAGCCAACGGCTCAATTCGCTAACGTGTATCGTAGCTAGTTCTCCCTATCGCTCTTTGTAGTGGCACGAAAGAACCAAACTGAGGCCTGTGGCCTATTAGGTATTTATTTGACAATTGACACTGAAGATTCTGTGACTATTTCTGCGTTTCTTTTTTTTTTTTGGCCCCGGCAAGGCCAAAGGTCGCAGGTTCGAGTCCTGCCGGAGGTGTGAATTTTTCCATTTTTCCTTTAATTTAAAAATATATTTCTGCGTTGATAAGTAACAATGTTACTCAGCGTCAATATTTCCTTGTTGAACAAACTCACAGGCGGTATTGAACCCTTAAGTCTAAGGAGAGACTTCGCCTCCTTATGTGTGTTCTATCGCCTGTACAATGGGTTGTGTTCTGAAGAACTGTTTGACATGATGCCAACGGCCACTTTTCATCATCGCACCGCTCGCCATCGACAGGGCGCTCAATCACACACCTTGCAACCTAAATGGTCGCGCACCGTGCGGTTTCAGAGGAATTTCCTCCCACGAACGCCCCGGCTGTGGAAGGAGCCCCTGCCGAGGTATTCCCGATGAACTACAGTATGGGGTTCTTCAAAAAAGGAGTGTACAAGTTTCTAATGGGTCGGCAACGCGCATTAGACACCCCTTAAGTTGCAGGCGTCCATAGGTTACGGTGACCGTTTTCCATCGGTATCTCCATGGTATTAAAAAAAACAGGCAATTAACGGTGAAATGTCACTGTCGGGCGACAACAGTCCCTGTTGTGAAATATACCATAGTCGAAGTGACAATCACTGACGCTATGTGGCGATCGAAAGGTAGTCTGGCTCTGTCGCGCCAATACGCAAGAGCGATAGAGATAGATATCTACGAGCGTTTCGTTTCGTGACCGTTTAAGCATTAGTGATAGGGAGGATACGAAACGCTTACGAAGCGTAAGCGGTTGAGTGACGTTGGCTAGTTACTCTGAGCTTTTGCCTTCAAGTTGCAGATTAGTTAAAATGGTTTTATAACTCAATATGAAACGGTACAATGGAAGAGAAACTATGAATCAGAAAGTTGTATGAGCGTTTAGCGTTTTATTTATATTAAAGTTGCTAATACGTTGTTTATGAAAAAAACACACCGTAAAGGATTGTTTTAGAATTAAAAAAAAAACATACATACAATCACGTCTGTATCCCATGAAGGGGTAGGCAGAGCACATGAAACTACTCAATTTTTAGTGCCACTCTCTTGGCAAATAAAGGATTGAAAGAAAACGAAACTGTGACAAAGAAACAAAGAAAGAAAGAAAGAGGTGTGTGTTGTGTGTGAATAAAGGATTGAAAAAAAAAACATTTTTTTATTTTTAGGTGATTCCTGGCACTTAAGGCCCACTTGCACCAACCACTTAACTCAGGGTTAGTGGGCTGTCAACTGTCAAATTCCATACAAAATGGTGGGTTAACCCTCGGGTTAACTCTCCATTTTCGTTGGTGCAAGTGGCCCTAAATGGTTTTAAATAACAAAAGTGCCATGTACTTTTAAAATTAATCAAAATTTTGGAGTACCTATTTATAATTTCCCAAATACACATTAAGTACTCGTAATTTTAGATTACTTACTTACTTACTTACTTTGTTGGCACGACGACCCAAAGTGAGTCTTGGCCTCCAAAACAAGAGCACGCCACTTTTCGCGGTCCAGAGCGACCTCTCGCCAGCCCTCGTTAACGCCGAGTTCACGGAGATCTGCTTCCACTCTGTCTGCCCAACGATATTTAGGATGGCCAGCGGGACGGCGTCCAGTTGGACAACCCAGAAAGGCTCTCTTGACTGCCCGATCCTCACCCATAATAATAATAATATAATTTTAGATTAGGGGGAAAAAATGCGACTTATTTTTTATTAATGTTTTTAGTAACCTAAATTTTTGTACACACAGATAGATTTTGGTTGTAGATCCAAATGAATAAAAAAACCGGCCAAGAGCGTGTCGGGCCACGCTCAGTGTAGGGTTCCGTAGTTTTCCTTATTTTTCTCAAAAACTACTAAACCTATCAAGTTCAAAACAATTTTCCTAGAAAGTATTTATAAAGTTCTACTTTTGTGATTTTTTTCATATTTTTTAAACATATGGTTCAAAAGTTAGAGGGGGGGGACGCCCTTTTTTTTCCTTTAGGAGCGATTATTTCCGAAAATATAAATATTATCAAAAAACGATGTTAGTAAACCCTTATTCATTTTTAAATACCTATCCAACAATATATCACACATTGGGGTTGGAATGAAAAAAAATATCAGCCCCCACTTTACATGTAGGGGGGGTACCCTAATAGAACATTTTTTTCCATTTTTTATTTTTGCACTTTGTTGGCGTAGTTGATATGCATATTGGTACCAAATTTCAGCTTTGTAGTGCTTACGGTTACTGAGATTATCCGCGGACGGACGGACGGACGGACGGACGGACGGACGGACAGACAGACATGGCGAAACTATAAGGGTTCCTAGTTGACTACGGAACCCTAAAAATGGAAGTTTGAAGAGGTAAAAAACAAAAATTAAAAAGTCACACTTATCAAGGGTGAACAGGCATCTTCTGGGCGAGCTCACTTCATCGTAAGCCACGTCTTTGCTTTTGGCTAGTCTGTGGTCAAGAGTAAGCCCATTTATTTATTTATATAAACTTTATTGCTCAGTAAAAATATACAGTTACAAAAGGCGGACTTAATGCTACATGGCATTTTCTACCAGTCAACCTTTAGGCCAAACAGAGAAGACCAAAAAAGGTGCGGGATATGTAAAGAACACTAAAGACTTGATTTTATTGGACTACGTTATAGAAAAAATAGGGACTTATATAAAATACCCATTCGAAATAATAATAAAAAAATCTCATTGTCAGTCGTTTCTTCAAGTAGGTACCTATCAAAGCTACTGAAAGGCAAATTTTGTACAAAAATTGATAATCACCCTTGTTCACAGTTGCTCCCGCGCTATGTTGGCCAACCGCATCTCCTATTGGCTCGGCGTCACTGGTCCATCTTACACCGTGGACTCCGCTTGCTCCAGTTCCCTCTACGCCTTAGAACACGCCTTCAGAGCCATCAGAGATGGTCACTGCGACTCTGCTATCGTCGGCGGCTCGAACCTTTGCCTTCATCCCTACGTCTCACTTCAGTTCTCCAGGTAATATTTTACTAATATCTACTGGTGTTACTTATCCATCTTACACTGTAGACTCAACTTGCTTTAGCTCCCTCTACGCTTTAGGACACGCCTTCAGAGCGATCAGAGATGGTCACTGTGACTCTACTATCGTTGGTGGATCCAACTTGTGCCTTCATCCTTACGTCTCACTTCAGTTCTCCAGGTAATTCTTGACTAATATCTAATGGTGTTACTTATCCATCTTACACTGTAGACTTAACTTGCTCCAGCTCCCTCTACGCTTTAGAACACACCTTCAGAGCGATCAGAGATGGTCACTGTGACTCTACTATCGTCGGTGGATCCAACAAATGCCTTCATCCTTACGTCTCACTTCATTTCTCCAGGTAATTCTTGACTAATATCTACTGTTTCGGTGTTTACATCTTACACGGTAAGTACAACTTGATCTAGCTTCCTCTATGCCGTAAAACACGCCTTCAGAGCCATCAGAGATGGTCACTGTAACTCTATTATCGCCAGTGGATTTAACTTTTGCCTTCATCCTTACGTATCACTTCAGTTCTCCAGGTAATTCTTGACTAATATCTACTGGTATTACTTATCCATCTTACACCGTAGACTCAACTTGCTCTAGTTCCCTCTACGCCTTAGAACACGCCTTCAGAACCATCAGAGATGGTCACTGCGACTCTGCTATCGTCGGTGGCTCCAACCTTTGCCTTCATCCCTACGTCTCACTTCAGTTCTCTAGGTAATTCTTGACTAATATCTACTGGTGTTACTTATCCATCTTACACCGTAGACTCAACTTGCTCTAGCTCCCTCTACGCTTTAGAACACTCCTTCAGAGCGATCAGAGATGGTCACTGTGACTCTACTATCGTTGGTGGATCCAACTTGTGCCTTCATCCTTACGTCTCACTTCATTTCTCCAGGTAATATTTTACTAATTTTAATTTTTTTTATATTGTTAATTTTAAATTTTGTGAAACATTTGATTGTACTATTGATTACTATCAAATATTCTTCTCGAAAAATTCCTTGATGATCGCTTGCATACCCGCTCTCTCCACAAGTTTAAAAAAATGTATGGTTTATACAAGTATTGACTAATAAATTCAGTCTCCAACTCTTCCGGTAATGTACATCATTTGATTCTTTTCTCAAATATAGTATGAGATATTGATGTTATGTGTCTTATAATTTTGGCCGCGAAATATGACGTTTTAGGTGCGGCTAGGACAAGAGGTCGGTAATGGAATTTCATACAAATTTTGCAGGCCTATTTTTATTTTTATTATTTTGCAGGCCGCAAAGTCCTCTTTTTTTAATTTCTAGTCACTGATAGTGACATAACATCTAGGTATTTGGCCATTTAAAAAAAACTATAAGGGAATTAGAGACGTGCCGACTGCAACTGGTACAAGGCCTCGGCAATATTTGATTTTTGGTGCGTTTTGTTACAATTTTTTTCATTTTCTGTTTTATATGTTTCTGTGATGCGGTGTTATAAAAAGGGGAACGAAAATTTAATTATTTTTGCGCTACAACGCACTGTTTAGGATATACAGGCATTCCAAGTTTTTGAAAAGTTTGAGAAAAGCACTGTACTGTACTAGTTTGCCTCGGCGGGAAATGGGGTTGCCCGCCTCAGACCTATCCTTCGTCTTCGTCTATATGTCTTCGGCCGGCAGCCCCTTTTGTCCCAGCCTCTGTAGTCATGTACTAAAAACTATTTATTTTCAGATTGGGAGTGTTATCACCCGACGGCCGTTGCAAGAGTTTTGACAACAGCGCCAACGGTTACGCGCGATCGGAAGCCATTGTTGTCGTCTTTCTACAAAAAGCCAAAGATTCTAGAAGGTAATTAAGCCTATTAGGGATGACGACTACATAAAAAAAAGGCATTCTGTTTAGTCCGTCAGCTAGATCGTCCAAAAATACTGAACACATATTTTTCGCTTTTTCTAATCAATTAAAAAATACAAAGATACAGAGCATCAAAGTTCCGGAGTAGGGGCTTGTGACGTCACTTCTAAGTAAAAATTGTACCTAGGCGTGACGTCACGCGAAACTTCAAGGCACTGTACAGTCGTTATTTTTCGTTTACAAGAAAAAAGAAAAAATACGTGTCTAAAATTCTTTGATAAACTAACTGACGGACTAATTAGTTTTTTTTAGTTGTCTCGCTTATTATCGTGGTACCTCCGACATTTCGGGGATGGCTTTGTCCCTGCGTTCTTATTTTTCGAAATGATGGAGGTTCAAAACGTACCTAATTAAACGCATGTAAGTCCCGTTTTGCTAAATAATAATGAGTAGTAATACTAATAATCGTCAAAGTTCACTTAGGGCTACTTGCACCAACAAAAATGGAGGGTTAACCCGGGGGTTAACCCACCATTTTATATGGAATTTGACAGATGGTAGCCCACTAACCCTGAGTTAAGTGGTTGGTGCAAGTGGGCCTTATACAAATAACCTATCAAAGTGTTTGTCAGTGAGCCACAACTTTTTTTTGCCTGGTAACGGCACAATTAGTTTCAAAGATCACTCTGATTTTTCGTCAAACATTATTGACAGAAACTTGCTGATGCATTCTTTGCAATAAATGCCTTTTTACAATAGACACGATAAGCACAAACTTAGCGCTGACAAACGTATAATTTTTAGTTTTCTGTAGGCACTGTGCCACATTTCTTAACACTAATTTACAACAAAAACATCGCAACTGATTTTTCACGGCCTTAAATTTTCGTCCCTATTCAAACCGGTTTAAAGTTTATTTTGCTCAGTATTTTATCTGTCAGTTGTGTCGTTTTCTGACTAGATAATGTAACTTCAACGCCCGCCTCACCTGTCATCTTGAATTCAACTGTTCTCGTGGAAATGTCTCATCTCCGAATGAGAACATTGCTATTGTAAAGAAAATGTAGACTAAAAAGCTCTACTCGTATTATAGTCACAAGTTTCTTTGTATTTCATTTTTCTTAACCTTGTTTTAATATCTAAAAAAGTATGAAGGTACTTTCTCTAGTAATATTCCTTCCTTCAAAATTCAAAATAACCCCACAGATATTGTTTTCCTAATACCCCAAAAACGTTGACACTGTCAGAAATTTCGTTAAGGTTTGTCCTTTTGATTAAAGTACCAGTGCTCGACAGTCAGAGTAGATGCCACTTACAAGCTTAAGTAATTGGCAATAAATGAGACAGAAGATTTTCATCTATTGTGCATTAACGTGTCGAGCACTAGTAAATTACCTTAAAATTCTGTGAGTTCTGAAACTGCTAGAACATTTAAAAGTGCCTGTAAAGTGTCTAAGACATCTTTCTCCATTTTTGTCCAGAGTATACGCCCAACTGCTACACGCCAAGACAAACTGCGATGGTTACAAAGAACAGGGCATCACCTACCCCGCTGGGCATATCCAGAAGATGTTGCTTCGGGAGTTCTACGAAGAGTGTTCAGTGCCCCCCCAGAGCATGGAGTTCGTTGAGGCCCATGGAACTGGTAAGTGTCATATTCTGTAAACTGTGAAGGATACAAGATATTGGGTATCATCTACCCCGCTTGGTATATCCAGAAGATGTCACTTCGGGAGTTCTACGAAGCGTGTTCAGTGCCCCCTCAGAGCATGGAGTTCGTTGAGACCCATGGAACTGGTAAGTCTTCTAAATTGATGACTTCACACACATAACTGGCTTGGGAATTAGAATTATCTTAGGAGAAGTTGGAGCAGAACTCATGATTGACGATAAAAGATTTAAACGAAATATCAACCAGCCTATTCTCATTGAATGTGTCTCATTTTAATATAAGTAGCTATGCTTTATCTAAGCAACTTATATGACTGTATTGAACTATGGCCCTTGAATGATTCTCCCTTTAATTACAAAATATCAACAAGCACCTAATAATGTAGGTAGTTCTTCGCCCAATCGCTTTTGCAAATAATATCTTCCCGGAAACATTACTTCACGTCTACATCATAATCTATAGTTATGACCTTATGACTAATATACAGTGATTGACCGCAATACCAATATCTCAGAACACAAGATATATCACGGGATGAACGCAAATCCGTCTCGAATCTAGGTTACCAGCGCACTGCCAGTCGGGTTAATTAAGGTGCAAATGTAGTACATAAGCACAGTATAATAAAGAGTATTATCATACAGTATGGCCACTCCCGCTCCCCGCTGAAAGTGCCACCCACCCCCTCTCGGTTACCTCACAGTTACCGTCTGTCAAAAACGCGAACAGTCGACCTGTCATATGTCACTCATACAAGCATGGTACGCGTTCACCTACACGAGCTTAGACTGTGTGCTAGGAACGCGCCTCTTTCATATATTTAATCGCCAGTGTCCGAGGTGTGACATAAGTAAGGTACTATTTGGAATCAACAATATCAACGGCACTGATATAAACTTTCACGAATATTACACACTAGCTTTTGCCCGCGGCTTCGCTCGCGTTAGAAAGAGACAAAAGTAGCCTATATCACTCTCCATCCCTTCAACTGTCTCCACTTAAAAAATCAGGTCAATTCGTCGCTCCGTTTTGCCGTGAAAGACGGACAAACAAACAGACACACACACTTTCCCATTTATAATATTAGTATGGATTTGTATAATTATATTTATCGTTGTCTGAGTACCCACAACACAAGCCTTCTTTATATTATTTAGGGCTGGTTTTTCAATCGCCAGATAAATAATATCTGTCAGATAAATGTTAGCTGTCATTGTCATTTATACGTGTGATGAAAAGGATAGTGATAACTTTATCTGATAGATATATTTATCTGGCGATTGAAAAACCGGCCCTTATTTATTTAAATCATTACACCACACAATACAGTAGATTATTAAAAACATGGCTAAGAACACTCCCGACTAACTCAGCTTTCAAACAAAAAAAACTGAATGGAAATCGGTTCCTCCGTTCGGGAGCTACGATGCCACAGACAGACACACACACAGACAGACAGACAGACAGACAGACAAACAGACAGACAGACACGTCAAACTTATAACACCCCGTCGTTTTTGCGTCGGGGGTTAAAAATACAAAAGTCATGATATTCGCGGTCCTAAGTACACTCATCTAACTCATCTTGCTTGACCGTTCATTGAGAAAGGCCTATCTACGACATAGTGCCTTACGGCCCAGCCACGACATTGGTCTAAGCGCGACAGCGGTGAGCGGCAGCCTACGTGCGAATGAAAAGTCCCATCGCTGTGTCTCGCTCCAATGTATGGCCGCCGCTCACCGCTGCCGCGCTTAGCCCAATGTCGTGGCTGGGCCGTTATAGTGCATTTCTTTATTTTTAACAAAATTCCTACGGAAAATTCAATTTAGCTCACCCAGTGAACCTAGATAAATAATTAAAAGCAACAAAGCTTCGGGAAACCTGGTTTGTCACGACCATTGTTTATTCATGTCGAAAACAGCAATGCCAGGACTGGCAAAAGGCGATTGAGTCTACAAATTGGACTTCCGTTAGTCTAAGATCCAACTATGCTATAAATAAATAAAAATAAATACAATACAATACTTTTTATTGCACACCTCACATAGTTTACAAGTAATGCACAAGAAACAAAAACAAATAAAGATATTACACGAATTGAATGAGTCCCACCATAAGCTCAAGAAGGCATGTGTTGTGGGTACTCAGACAGCGATACAATATACAAATACTCGTACCTCCATCCTCCTTGCGTTATCCCGGCATTTGCCACGGCTCATGGGAGCCTGGGGTCCGCTTTGACAACTAATCCCAAGATTTAACGTAGGAACTAGTTTTACGAAAGCCATCTGACCTTCCAACCCGAAGTCTACTTAATTAGACCTTATTGGAATTAGTCCGGTTTCCTCACGATGTTTTCCTTCACCGAAAAGCGACTGGCAAATATCAAATGACATTTCGCACATAATTTCCGAAAAACTCATTGGTGCGAGCCGGGGTTCGAACCCGCGACGACCTCCGGAGCGAAAGTCGCACGCACTTACCGCTAGGCTACCAGCGCTAAGGTTGCAAAATTTGTGGCTTCAAGTCTACCAAAGTAAACTCTTTTTAAAAAGATCACCTCAAAGCGATTTTGTTTATACTATACTAGCTTTTTCCCGCGGCTTCGCTCGCGTTAGAAACAGACTAAAAGTAGCCTATGTCACTCTCCATCCCTTCAAGTATCTCCACTTTAAAAATCACGAAAACGGACAAACAAACAGACACACACTTTCCCATTTATAATATTAGTATGGATTAATATGGATAGTGATATGATAATACTGAGTAATGCACTGCGCTGAAGAGAATATTATAATGAAATGAACAAATAAAAATCGGAAATCAAAATACATCGTAAGAAATAAGATATCGGTTAAAAAGTCCATAACGACGTTAAAAAGTTCTGAAGAATCTAAAAGTCAAGTCTTCTTAACTCCTACCATGTTAAGTATTCCCGTGTCTACAATCTATTGGAACTTGTAACTTATGCTTATTTAATAAAGTCTATATTAGAATTAGAACGACTTTTCAAATGTAGCGCGGTACTTAAAGATGAACTATCCACACTCGAAGCGTTCGAAAATCTAGACTTTTCACAACTTTAAGAGGTTTAAAAAGGTTTCTGACCATTAAAATGTGAATTTTTATTATAAATTAAACATGAGAAAACTCACTGCTTTTTGAAAGGTGTTCTTTTAGACTACCAGGGGCCCGTTTCTCGAAAGGTACAAGCCTTGTATTACAAGTGCACGAACTGTCAAATCGTATGGGTTGTCATGGAAACACACTTGTAATACAAGGATTGTACCTTTCGAGAAACGAGCCCCAGGGGCCCATTTCTCAAAACTGAAAGTTACAAGTTACAAGCGGAAGTCTCTTTCCAACTTGTCATATTAGACAGTGACAACCACCAAACAACCACTAATGAGGAGTGTCTTTTCAAAAGGGCTTATTTCCACTTTTAACTTTTTTTGGTAAATCGAGAAAAACATAATTCCGCGGTATTGATTTTGAAATTAATATTTAATTTGCAAAATTGTAATATTGTAAGTTGACGTTAATGCTATGATTACATCAAACGCAACATGTGTACCTAAATAAATATTTAATTACCATATGTTTTTGAGAATTAAGCACTTTTGATGCGAACTCTTGGGAATTAAGCCCTTTTGTTGTGGCCTTGTAGCGTAAATGTTATTTTTTCAAATAGTTTTATTTTATTTTTGGATTTGTATTAACGTTAGTTGATATGAATGTTGTTGTAATACATACATTGGTTTATCCACATAAATAATCATTACACATTTTTCAAAATGTGTTCTAAACTTTGATGTTAATCTTTTTTTTAAAGATCAAGGCGAGATTTTTTGAACTTTTATCTCAAAACAACGCGTACTTTTCTATACTAAGAACAACTGCATTCATAGTAAAAAAAAAGAAAAAATGGAAATAAGCCCTTTTGAAAAGACACTCCTCACTTGTAAATGGTAACTTGTAGCTTCGAGAAATGGGCCCCACTCCGATCAATCTTATATAACAGTGGCCTATGACACAATAATGAAAAATGCCGCCCGACAGTGACATGGCACATCGCCGTTCATTGCCTGTTTAACAAGGAAATATTGACGGTGAGAAACAATGTTATACTTATCAACCCAGAAATATTCGTCAAAGTGTCAATGTCACTGGGGTGAAACAGTGCACAGGTCCACTAGACAGGAGAACAATCGTTAATGCTCCGTGGCAAATTATATGCCTCTTCTCTCTCTTCTTCTCTCTCTTCTTCTCTCTCTTCTCTTCTCTGTCTTCTTCGTCGCACCAATGAGAATCTACGATTGTACTTCTAGCTAAAAGGCCAGCTGCCGAAATTCAGGAGAAACATCTGAATCATTTCATTTTTTATTTCATTCATGCCACACCTTTTTTATGGCCAAAAGCCTCCCTCTTATTCTTCCACGTATCCCTATCCTCGGAAGATCCCCACCGGTCAGTACTCTGACGTGGTCTGCCCTTCGACCTTTTTTAAGATAAAAACAAATTAAACATTTCCATCTCCATCATTTAGATGACTTGCAGTCCTCAACTGTGCGTTTCTCGAGAAACTTTCTGCCTCGCACAGCTAAACTGTGGAATGAATTGTCGCCTGCGGTATTTCCGGACCGATACGACCTTCAAATCTTCAAGAAAAGAGCGTACACCCATCTTAAAGTCTGGCAACGCACCTCCAACACCTCTGGTGTTTCGGATGTCCATAGGCGGCAGTGATCGCTTACCACCAAACGACCTGTCTGCTCGTTTGCCTCCTATCCCATAAAAAAATGTGAATATCCACGCGATAGTTCCCAGGATATTCCCGCTAAAATGCACGGCTCGATTTAAACAGGGAGGCTAAACATAAACTAATTGTGTGGGCTTTGTTCGCTAAAGGGGAAATGGAGGCAAAATGGAACGCGTGGGTGTTTTTATTGTCCATGCATGAGCGGGGATAGAGGAAATAGGGATAGGACACAATTTTAAAAGGGTTATTAGATTAAGTTATATGTTGTGAAATAAAACTATGGAAATGGATTAAATCGCGTATAATGAATTTACAATTCATCCCAACGTTTCGAACACTTTACAGCATTCGTGGTCAACGGGTGACTGAGGAAATCTTACAATGTGCAAAAGCTACCCACATACAAGAAATATTAACGAATCATGACCATAAACAATTTTTAAGGCGAGTTCACACACTTTTAATAAAGCTAGTTATACAATATTCAAAAAATTAATTATTTTTATGTTAAAAAAAACAATCAATCAATTAATCTACACAAAATTGACAAAAACAAACTGCAAATGTTATATGTGTGGGCAAAAGCTGGCAGCTGCGGCCATGCCAAATACAAGTTTTCAAATTAAAATTGGATATTTTTTTTTTTTTTTTTAATACTTGTAGTTTTTTCTTCCACTTATCCTAATCGTCACCACACCTCATGTGCCCTTAAAAGATTCACACTATTTTTGTTAAACTTAAAAAAAAATAGGCCATTTACTATAGTGTGTCAAAGTACTTTCATCAAACACAATGAAGCATAGGTATTATAATATTATAGATAGGTATTGTAGAATGAAATTTACACTACAGGGGGCCGATTTTTGAATCTCACTTTCACTAAAATACCGGTTGAAAACGGTGAATTGCCTATTATTTTCAGTGACAATTTTCTGAATTCGAACGCCGTGAGACTCAAAAATCGGCCCCCAGGTTCTGAAATGAATACGAGATTGTAAGGGTCCAAGTCCTAAATGTAGATTTATAAATAAAATCCATGCTAATATTATAAATGGGAAAGTGTGTGCGTCTGTTTGTTTGCCCGTCTTTCACGGCAAAACTAGTTAGAGATAGTTGAAGGGATGGAGAGTGACATAGGCTACTTTTTGTCTCTTTCTAACGCGAGCGAAGCCGCGGGCTAAACCTATGTTAATATATTAATTTATCCCTATTACATTTTTAACATTATTGGCATTGGCAAACTTAGAAACTATTAAAAAGTTAGCGTTTAAAAGTCAAAGCTTGCTGTTATAAAGCCTTTGTGAACTGCACTCGATGCAAGAAGAAAATAACTAGAAGATGCAAAGTTTAAAGAGCAAAGTGTGGCCAATTTGGCTCGTTTGTGATGAAACTACAACATTGTTGTACAAAGTGTAACATCTGAGCATAGATTACCAAGTGTAGACCCTGTATTTCGTAAAGGTTTGACGGAAGCGTTACACATTTCAACATAGCCTCACCTAAATAGAATATTGTTTTTTTTCTCGTCTGTTTTTAATCTGTTTTTTACTATTTATGTGCTATACCTATTGTTTTTATTTTTTAGTTCCACAGTGCCTTGGTTTTACTGTTATGCTGTGTAACTTATTTGAATAATAATTAAATAGCACGACTAAAATATTTAGTATGCTTTTAAACTTATAAAATGTATTCCGCTTGTTTCGTTTTACATCATATTTGTGAAAAGAAAATTCATTCCATTTTATTTTACGACAGCCAAATTTTACATTTAATAGGCTACTTGCCTCCTAGTCAAGTTAGCTTCTTTTTAAGAACTGTCAAAACGAATTTGAACGACTCGCTAACATGGAATTAATATGAAATCGAATTGAATGACGTCACGGTCAATTCAGTTACTTAATATATTTCTACCTGACTTATTAAATAGAAATTGGATTTACAAATAACATCTGTTCACGTTTTTCTTATAATTATCTGATGCTTTATTTCGTGCAAGGTATAAAATAATTTATTTTAAGAACAGTAAAGTTCCCTATTTATCTTTTTTGATGATAATTGTTATTGGTATTGTCACAACTGCAAGGGCCCACCGTATTTAGAAGTCTTCTATCTTGCAAGATTATTGAAAATCTCACAACTCTCAGAGCAACAGGGCGGCTCTCAAAACGAAATTGCCAATGTGTTGTCATCGCTTGTATCTCTTTAAATTTGTAACACTGTCAACTTTTAGTATAATTTATTTAGTATGTCTTTACATCTCGGCGAGCTCGATTAAGAAGGAAGCATTCTATAGACAGCTGGGCACAGAAATGCAAAACATCCCAAAAGGCGACATTGTGATCTGCATGGGTGACTATAATGCTCAGATAGGAAATAGCAACCGCAGCATAGAACCTTGGATAGGGAAACATGCTCTGGGGACAAGAACCGAAAACGGTAACATGCTAGTGGACTTCTGCTGTGAACATGATCTTGTGCTTGGAGGTTTGATTTTCCCGCATAAAAATTGTCACAATGTGTCTTGGATCTCCCCAGACAGAAGAACGGAGAACCAAATAGATCACGTGATGATTAGTCGAAAATGGAGACACTCCCTATTGGATGTACGCAACAGAAGAGGAGCAGATATAAACAGTGACCACCATCTGATTGTAGCCAAAATACGCTTGAAGATAGCAAAGGTTCGAAATACAGCAACCACATCATCTCGGCGGTTCGATGTCTCAAAGCTGCAGGATGAAGTCACTAGACAGAATTTTAGCACGGAAGTTCACAACCACTACAACTCCCAGAAAGATGAAGAAATGTCAGTCGAAGACCATTGGCAACTGCTAAAAAATACCTTTCGCAAATGTTGTGATACTTTCCTAGGACACCAAAGCCTCACAAAAAAGGAATGGATATCTAAGGAGACCTGGGATAAAATAACACATCGCAAATCCATTAAAGATAGGCTTAACGCTGAAAGCGATCTAGGCACGAAAGAATCTTTAGCCTATGAGTACTTCGTTTGTGAGAGCGACATAAAACGCAGTGCTAGGAGGGACAAGCGTAAGAGAGCAGCATCTATTGCCAGAAAAGCCGAGTTGGCAGCACATACGGGGAATACGAAAGAACTTTACCAGGCCGGCAGAGAGCTTTGCAATAGAAAAGCTGCGGGACGCCCCATAGTAGACAACGCTGGAAAGATACTCGTCACGCTTGAAGAACAAATGTGTAGGTGGCACGAGCATTTTACGGAAGTCTTCCGTACTCTGGATGACGAGCTTGACGAAGGAGAAGCATTTGAAACAGCGGAGGTACTGGACATAAAAGTTGACCCTCCAGATTTCGATGAAATCTCCTGTGCTATAAAAAGTTTGAAGAGTGGAAAGGCTCCCGGAAATGACTGCATCCCGGTAGAAGCACTGAAGAGCAACCCGAGGACAATGGCTAGTGTGTTGCATCCCCTATTCATAGACATCTGGGAAACGGGACGAGTACCTGAAAGTTGGAAGGAGGGGATAATTATCAAGCTACCCAAGAAAGGAGACCTGTCCCAGTGCTCCAACTGGCGCGGAATAAACTTGCTGCCTGTCTGCTCCAAGGTGCTGTGTAAGGTTTTGCTGAACAGAATGTCGGCGGCTGTCGATTGCAGACTCAGGGATGAACAGAGTGGATTCAGAACGGGAAGGTCGTGTACGGATCAGATTAACGTTCTGCGCATGATCTTAGAACAGTGTCATGAGATGAAAGGCGAGCTCCATCTCCTGTTCGTAGACTTTGAAAAGGCTTTTGACAGGGTAAAGTGGAGAAGCATATGGAGAATACTGAAGCAAAGAGGAATACCAGTCAAGGTCATAGAAATAATCAAATGCCTTTATGAGGGATCCACTTGTCGAATAATGCACAGGGGCCAATTGTCAGATCCGATACCCGTCACCGCTGGAGTCAAACAGGGCTGTTTGCTATCACCATTGCTGTTCCTAATTGTCTTGGACGATGTGATGCGCAGAGTTACCAGTCAAGAGGAAAGGGGGCTACCCTGGGTCAATGGCAAAACCCTTGAAGATATTGATTTCGCTGATGACCTGTGCCTACTCGCTACATCACAAGACAATCTGCAGTCGAAGACCGATGACCTGGCCGCTGTCGCAAGAAGGGAGGGATTGCGTATCAACTGTGCGAAAACGAAAGCTATGCGCCTGCACGCCCCGAATGTAACGCCACTGCTAGTAAACGGGGAGCCAGTGGAAGAAGTACAAAAATTTACATATTTGGGAAGTGTCATGAACCCCCTGCGAGGTGCAGAAGCGGATGTTGAAGTTCGCATCAACAAAGCCCGCGCCGCATATGCGCAGTTGAAACCAGTCTGGACTTCCGCAGTCATCACTCGCCGCACTAAGTTAAGGGTTTTCAACTCTAACGTAAAGTCGGTCCTCCTGTATGGATGCGAGACATGGCCCGTCAAGCAAGAGATAACCAGTAGACTCCAGGTGTTTGTAAACAAGTGTTTGCGGCGAATCGTAGGAGTCTACTGGCCACGGACCATCTCCAATATCAGACTATGGGAACTGACTGGTCAAAACCCTTTAGACAAAGAAATTCTGCTGCGGAAATGGCGCTGGATGTCATGTTTTACGAAGGCCAAACAACCACCTATCCAAGCAAGGGTTGACCTGGAAAATTCCCGGAAAAAGAGGGCAAGGTCGCCCACGTACCACCTGGAGAAGCACAGTGGAAAAAGAGGCGGCATCAGTTGGCCTCGGCTGGGCGGAGCTGGAGGAGGCCGCGCTGGACCGCGAACAATGGAAATCCCTTCTGAGAGCCCTATGTCCCTGATGAGGGATAACAGGATATCATCATCATCATCATGTCTTTACATAAATACATAATACGGGGAGGGTATTCCGGGGGTTTGAACCACCCTTCCTCTTAGTACTCAACCATCAAATCTACAGAGAAAGAACAAGTTTGGCACAGTTTTCTGTCACCGCCGCATAGGTTTTGATGACTCGGTCGAGTCCTACTACGTCCCTCTTTTGACAGTATACGAAAAGCTAATGCTATATCTAGAAGAATAATCTGTGACTCGAACACTAACCTAATAATGCTCACACGGTAAGAAACGCCGCATACAGGGTATTTTGTGGTTTTTAAATAGACTCGTGTAGAAAATTATGTTCCTCGTAGTTTTTACGTGACTTTAAAAACACTATCGTCACTGCTTTGAAAAAATGTGTCGCTTAACTTCAAAAGTGGGTAAATCCATTCTGCTATAAGGTTAATTACCTTTAAGATCATATTATATTTTATTATATAATCAACCTTATAGCAGAATGGATTTACCCACTTTTGAAGTTAAGCGACACAAATGTCGTATCTCACGCTGCTCCTCAAAGTTAAAACGCAGTAAGTCTATATGCATTCCATACATGCTTACTACAATTTTCTTTTCATTGACAGACGAAGATACAAGTTTTTTTAAAAGTAGTGACGCTATGCACCCGAGATCACTATAGAAATATTATTTTGCTACAGTGTTTACAAAAGCGATTGGGTGATGAAGGACAAAATATTTATTTTTCAATATCTTTCATCACAGAAATATATTGATCCATAATCAATCTAATATTAAGGTTCGTTTGGATAAAAATTATTCAAATATCATTAGAATAATTAAGCAAAACCTTACTCAGAGAAATCAAACATTTATTGCAAAAAACACGTCATTGTTCTCCCAGTTTTTGCTACAACTCATCTAGGGATCTCAACAAAAACTTTTAAGTAGGTATGATGTATGTATATCCATACTAATGTTATAAACGGGAAAGTGTGTGTGTCTGTTTGTTTGATTAATTAAAAAACTCACGTCAATTCGTCGCTCCGTTTTGTCGTGAAAGACGGACAAACAAATAGGCACACATACTTTCCCATTTATAATATTAGTATGGATTTGTTTACTCGTAATATATTGTCTGAATACCCACAACACAAGCCTTCTTTATATTATTTATTTATATAAATCATTACACCATACAATACAGTAGATTATTTGAAGGGATGGAAAGTGACATAGGCTACATTTTGTCTCTTTCTAACTCGAGCAAAACCGCGGGCAAAAACTAGAAGCATAAATCAATCTATAATAACCACATTGTTTTTCACACAGGTACCAAAGTCGGTGATCCCGAAGAACTGGTCGCGATAGACGAGATTTTCTGCACTGGTCGGGACAAGCCACTCCTGATCGGCTCCATCAAGTCAAATCTTGGACACAGCGAACCCGCTTCTGGCCTCTGCTCCGTTGCCAAGGTAACCAATTTGAAGAGAATATACTGGTTGTGATAGACGAGATCTTTTGAACGGGTTGAGACAAGCCACTTGTCATCGGTTCCATTAAGTAGAATCTGGGACACAGCGAACTCGCTTCTGGCCTCTGCTCCGTTGCCAAGGTAACCAGTCTTTATGAGACAAGTCGCTTCTCATTGGAAGTCCAATCTTGGACCCAGTAGGTAGGCAGCTATAGCCGTGTATCGTCTGCTCTGTATCCTATATAATACAGTATGTAAACTAACGAAAACCATTTACTGTAACCCGTAAATGTCCAGGTGATACTGAGAAACTTTTACTATGGGACCAACACCCAAAACGCGAAATAAAAATTTACTCTCCCATAGGAAATACTTACTATAAAATAAAACTACCTATGAAACTGTCAGAAGATATTTTCGTGATTTCGGGGTTGATCCCATAGTAAAAGTTTCTCAGTATCACCTGGACATTTACGGGTTACAGTAAATGGTTTTCGTTAGTTTACAACGGGTTAAGAATCTCACCACCTCCTTTCTTCCCGTGGGTGTCGTAGAAGACGACTGTGGGATATGGGTTAAATTGTAGCCTAGGCGAGAGGCTGGCAACCTGTCACTGCAATGTCACAATTTTGTTTTTTTTTTTTCAACCCCTTATAGTTGTCAAGAGTGGCACTGAAACTTGAGTAGTTTCATGTGCTCTGCCAACCCCTTTATGGGAATACAGGCGTGATTATATTTATGTGTATGTATATAAGCACTGATCATTTGTCGAGACAAGCTACTCCTGCCAATCTAATCTTGGTTATAGACCCAGAGCCCAGGCCCGCCAGACCTTCCTCAAATTCTCAAGGATGAAACTTTGGGACAATGTAGAGTTCATATCGGCGGTTAATGTGTGCATATTTTCTAGTTCGGCCCATCGGCCAATTTTTTGCTACCAAGTGATGAAGGTGAAAAAAAAAAGTGCTTACTTTCCTTAAAATCTCAAGGCTGATTTTTATATATGTGTTAGAGCACGTTGTTAGAAATTGGTTATCATCAATGCCAGACCGTTTCCGCCGGCCATAACTTTTACCAGACGCGACAAAGTTGGCAAAAAACGACTCTAACTTATCTCATTTTCTCAAGCCTGATTTTAATATATGATACGCAGGGACCTATAACTAGACCGTTTGTAACCAGCCAGACCAATCGGATGGACCAAACCATCCGCCAGACCGACTTAAAGTTTCGATATGAGCATTAGTAGAATTGAAATATTCCGGGTCTATAAAAGCTAATAACTTGAATTTTCTACATTAAGCTACGTGTATATTGTATACTTGACGTAATAAGCGACTTTCAAAAATTTTACTTCTAAGGAAATAAAAAAATGAAAGTTTATATGTGGTGCAAGATTAATTTTAAGCTATGAATTTTATTTACACTGCGTAAGTACCATATGTATTTTATTATAAATATAACTTTTACCAGACGCGACAAAGTTGGCAAAAAACGACTCTAACTTACCTCATTTTATCAAGCCTGATTTTGATATATGATACGCCTGGACCTATAACTAGACCGTTTGTAAGCAGCCAGACCAATCGGATGGACCCAACCATCCGCCAGACCGACTTAAAGTTTCGATATGAGCATTAGTAGAATTGAAATATTCCGGGTCTATAAAAGCTAAAAACTTGAATTTTCTACATTAAGCTACGTGTATATTGTATACTTGACGTAATAAGCAACTTTCAAAAATTTTACTTCTAAGGAAATAAAAAAATGAAAGTTTATATGTGGTGCAAGATTAATTTTAGCTATGCATTTTATGTACACTGCGTAAGTACGTGTATTTTATTATAAATATAACTTTTACCAGACGCGACAAAGTTGACAAAAAACGACTCTAACTTACCTCATTTTCTCAAGCCTGATTTTGGTATATGATACGCAGGGACCTATAACTAGACCGTTTGTAACCAGCCAGACCAATCGGATGGACCCAACCATCCGCCAGACCGACTTAAAGTTTCGATATGAGCATTAGTAGAATTGAAATATTCCGCGTCTATAAAAGCTAAGAACTTGAATTTTCTACATTAAGCTACGTGTATATTGTATACTTGACGTAATAAGCGACTTTCAAAAATTTTACTTCTAAGGAAATAAAAAAATGAAAGTTTATATGTGGTGCAAGACTAATTTTAAGCTATGAATTTTATTTACACTGCGTAACTACATGTGTATTTTATTATAAATAAAAGAAGAAAAGTAAATTAAACTTTTTTTTCGGTCGTCGAACAAGGTGGTTTAAAATTAGTTTTAAGATCGATCCTTTTTAATTTGTGGGCGAGGGACCTCACACTATGTATAAATATGGCATATACTAATTATTACAATATAAGATAGAATAATAATCTACATCGAATATATTTCAATTTACTTTATACTTTTTTACAAAAGCATAATCGTTGAATAATGCAAGAAAAGTTGTTGAACGTTCATTTTGAATATTCATCCCCTACACGGGTTATAATAGAGTTGAAGTTTAGATTTGCAATCAAAGACGTGTTACTAGAATACAATAAAAAGCATTCTACTATTTTTAAAAGTCATAACAAATATCAGATCTATTCCAATTTTTACTTAATTGTTAGGTAATATTTAAAAACAATACTAAATATTAATAGTCACCTACTATTATTGGAAAGCTGACTTAAAAATGTGGAGTAACAATAGGTACTTTACTAACCAAGTACAACCAAATTTTACTCCGTTAGTAATTATAATAATGTTAAATAATAACTCCCATCATAACAAAATAATAGTAACATTAGAGTCTGTTTGGAAGGAGAAGATTAGCGAAATGTATGGAGTCCAATATAAAAACCCACGACTGTTCTCTCTCCGAAAAGACTAACAGAGAAAGCAGTATTTCAAGTTTTTAGCTTTTATAGACCCGGAATATTTCAATTCTACTAATGCTCATATCGAAACTTTAAGTCGGTCTGGCGGATGGTTGGGTCCATCCGATTGGTCTGGCTGCTTACAAACGGTCTGGTTACAGGTCCCTGCGTATCATATACCAAAATCAGGCTTGAGAAAATGAGGTAAGTTAGAGTCGTTTTTTGCCAACTTTGTCGCGTCTGGTAAAAGTTATATTTATAATAAAATACACATGTACTTACGCAGTGTAAATAAAATTCATAGCTTAAAATTAATCTTGCACCACATATAAACTTTCATTTTTTTATTTCCTTAGAAGTAAAATTTTTGAAAGTCGCTTATTACGTCAAGTATACAATATACACGTAGCTTAATGTAGAAAATTCAAGTTTTTAGCTTTTATAGACCCGGAATATTTCAATTCTACTAATGCTCATATCGAAACTTTAAGTCGGTCTGGCGGATGGTTGGGTCCATCCGATTGGTCTGGCTGCTTACAAACGGTCTAGTTATAGGTCCCTGCGTATCATATATCAAAATCAGGCTTGAGAAAATGAGGTAAGTTAGAGTCGTTTTTTGCCAACTTTGTCGCGTCTGGTAAAAGTTATGGCCGGCGGAAACGGTCTGGCATTGATGATAACCAATTTCTAACAACGTGCTCTAACACATATATAAAAATCAGCCTTGAGAATTTAAGGAAAGTAAGCACTTTTTTTTTCACCTTCATCACTTGATAGCAAAAAATTGGCCGATGGGCCGAACTAGAAAATATGCACACATTAAACGCCGATGTGAACTCTACATTGTCCCAAAGTTTCATCCTTGAGAATTTGAGGAAGGTCTGGCGGGCCTGGGCTCTTGATCTATTACGTCACACAATATCTGTGTAAAAACCAAAATTTAACTAGGTTTCGTCACATTTGCAACAATCCTATGGAAAAGGCTAGTACAGTATTCATTTTATAGTACCTAACATTAACATTAATACAACAAAAAATATACTTATAGTAAAATATTTATTGTAAAGAGGTAGGAAATAAAGCGTAAAGAAGTCTGTTAATAAATCTGATAAATTATTGTAATTAATATCAACGTACTTTTTCCAAGCTATACAAACTCAAACGTTAATATCGATCGTTCATAACGATAAGTTGTCATCCCAACATTACGACTCATAGACAATTTAGACTTCGTAATGTCAGGAGTTTTTGATGTCATCCGTTCGTAATTACAATTATTGATGAAAATCGTTTTAGAAATGATATATTTCGGTGGTTTTTTGATCGATTACAATACTTTTTGAGTTTATTTAAGTGTATAATACATTTTTAGTGATGGTTAATGTGCAATTCCAGAGAAAAGTGAGATAATGTTTTCCAGCAGTGTTTGTGTACATGATTGGACAAGTAAGCTTGAACTGAGTGTACTGGATAGACGAGATCTTTTGCACGAGTCGCAACAAGCTACTTCTCATCGGTTCCATCAAGTTGATTCTTGGCAACCGGCCCTAAAATTGTATATTTCTCGTATATCAACATCGATACTAATAAACAAAAGTATTATCAAACCGAGTAATACTAGTAAAATTAAATCACTTGACTTTTCACATTTGACTCCTCCACTTTTCCATTATTTGCTCCAACAAATAAAACCTTATATAGCTCCAAACAGACCTCGAGAGAATTTCACAGTAATATATTAAGGACTTAAAGCTTCGTAGAAGCTGGCCATTGTATCTTCACGGAATAATTTAACTCTTTTTCCGACCAAAAAGCTGTATAAAAAGCAGAATAATCTACACTTAGTTCCTTCTTCCACGGATAAAGGATAGAGCTAGTGAGCCAAAAAGAAATAGATAAATAAAATCTTAATGCATTGCGCTAGGATTTGCTGAAAATTGTGTACGCTCAAAGAAAATGCTTAAGCTTTAGTGCACATTTTTATTTGCTTTCTTGGATTATATTTTGCGCTTATGCAAGTTATGCAAAGCTGTGGTGAATCTGCATAAATGTAGCTGAAAATAATAGTACTTCTAACATTATAAATCTCTCTTTATTATCTACACTATAGTAAATTAAAACACGACCGAAGGGAGTGTTTTAAATCGACACGAGTTACGAATTTCCTTTTCGCACGAGTATCATACGACGTTTTTCAGTACAGATGAGCGTCCGAAGTTTCGACCTGGCATATAATGAACCACTTCTCGGACTAGTGCGTAAAAAAAAACACCATCTGTACTGAAAAAACTGTTTTTGTGAAAATAAAGTCACTCAGTGTTTATTATGACGATGACGACAATGTCCCTGTGGTCCTTTCTTTTCTATATACCATGTTGGTAGTCTATGGACGCCTGAATTCCACTTGCGCGTGCCTATCCACTAGCCGCTAAATTTCACATTCTTATATGTGTTTAAAGTGACCACAAAAACCATCTATCTAGCACCTCGGATTATGTCTCCTTTTTGCTGTGTACTTAACACAGCAAAAGTGAATGTACAAGTTTCTAATGGGGTGGCAACGCGCATGTGACACTGTTTGCGTTGCATGCGTTCATAGGTTACGGTGACCGCTTTCCATCAGCCGGACCGTATGCTTGTTTGCCACCGACGTAGTATAAAAAAAAAATGTCGTGGCTTTAACCTATATTAAATTGTTGAGTTTCTTGTTTTTTTTGCCACGTACAAAGACATTATACATTTTTAAATTAAAGGAAAAGTGAAAAAAAAATCACACCTCCGACAGGACTCGAATCTGCGACCGGAACCTGTTTTGCCGGAGCCATCAAGCTCCCAAATGCGCCATCGAGGCTTGCTGGATGTGTGCGAATTTATCCATCCTCAATTCTTTAAACGCCTTAGGGTGGCGTATAGCAACACACAATCAACACACACACACACATTATAATCAACTTTTTTCATCCCCCAGATGTGCATCGCCTACACCACCGGCTACATCCCCCCTAACCTGAACTACCACACCCCCCGCGAGGGCGTCGAGGCTCTGGTGAACGGCCACCTTCAGGTGGTAACTGAGAAGCACCCGTGGAACAAGGGAATGTGCTCTATTAACAGCTTCGGATTTGGTGGTGCCAACGCCCATGTGCTGTTGAAGAATGTGGCCAGGCCTAAGGTAAACTAAAAAACATTTCAAGCTATTTTTTCAACAGACAGAATCATAAATCAAAACAGTTCTATTTCATATTTTTCTGGTTTTGCACTGTTCAAATTCATTTGTCGCGACACGAGATCTCGAGCTCTTGGTTTTTTCAAAGAGGACAATGTAATTTTTCTTCTCTTACACAGCCTTAGGCATATCAAAAAGCCAAAAATATTGGCGGCGGCTTCATCAGAAGCCTTAACAAAGTAACCTTTGATTAATTTTTCCTCCTTTGAAAATATTTCATTTCATTTCAATCAGAACTTCTTTGACATAAGATACACTACCACCATGATTATCTGTCTATACCATTCATTCAATTTAATTTAGTTTTGAGCGGAAACGTCGTCGGAAAAAGTGGAATAAAAGTGGAAGGCCAATACAATGCAGTGATTTTTCACAATGTTTAATTTAACTCTTTTTTTTTAATACCACGTCAGTGGCAAACAGTTATACGGTCCGCCCGATGGAAAGCGGTCACCGTAACCTATGGACGCCTGCAACTCAAGGGGTGTCACATGCGCGATTGCGCGTTGCCGACTCATTAGAAACTTGTACACTCCTTTTTTGAAGAACCTCATACTGTAGTTCATCGGGAATACCTCGGCAGGGAGCTCATTCCATAGCCGGAGCGTCCGCGGGAGGAAATTCCTCTGAAACCGCACGGTACGCGACCATGTAGGTTGCACGGTGTGTGGATGAGCGCCTTGTCGATGGCGAGCGGTGCGATGATTAAAAGTGGACGTTGGCAACATGTCAAACAGTTCCTCAGAACACAACCCATTGTACAGGCGATAGAACACACAACTCAACTCAACTCCTAACCTTATCCTCCCATCAGATCAACAATGGTCTACCAGAAGACGACCTGCCCCGTCTAGTCTGCGTATCTGGCCGTACGGAGTCTGCCGTAGCCAAGATCCTGGATGACCTGGAGTCGAGGACGGTGGATGCTGAGCAAGTCAGACTATGGCACGCTATCCATGATGAGGATATTGGTGGACACGTTGTTAGGGGATATACGTTGCTACGTAAGTATTTATAGAAATAGGAATAATCTATTAGTCCAAGGCCTCCATGGCTGCTGTCGCTCTTGCTTACAAATACACAAAATAAAAAAAATATACAAATAGAAAACATAAAAAGACTAAAAATGGTCTCATATTTGCTGACGTGGTTAGTTTTAAATTGGGACCTGGCCTGACTTTTTCTTTATCTACTATGATAAAGTTACCTAAACAATGCATTAAAAATTAAAAGTTATAGATTTGACAGTCATACGCCTCGTGTTTAATTTAACTTGGTCCTCGCCAAGCGTCATCAGCGCGATACATGTTCGCCAAGTACACACTTCACCTGCCCGAGTTGTGGTCATGTTTGTCGCTTCCGTATTGGCTTACATAGCCATGAAAAACGTTGTCGCCCCACTTGACACTGCTTGTATAGTCTGTTATAGACTTTGAAGCGAATGATGATGATGATGTTATCTTAATAGTAGGCTCTGGAACTTTAATGGCTGTATCATCTTTACCAATGGACTGGTTTCAAACTGTTGTGATAAAATAAACGTATTGTTCAGGCTCGACCCCAACAAAGAGCCAGTCTATGGCCCGCAGCATGGAGTACTTCTCCGGCGTGAAGCGTCCCGTCTGGTTCGTGTATTCCGGCATGGGATCCCAATGGGCCGGTATGGCCACTCAGCTGATGAGGATACCCATATTCGCTGCTGCTATTCACAAGTAAGAAATTGTAATATTTTAATCCTTTCTTTAAAACTATCACCTTCTCTATTTCGTAAGGTCTGTTTTTTATCAGTGTTAACCAGAAATCAATGTCCAAATAGGAATTATTGAACCAATTTTCCAGAATCTCAATTGAGCATAAGCACGTCACTCTGAAAATAATAGAAAGATAAAGAATAAGAGATTTGTTATGATATACTGGACCACTTTTCTATCATTAGATATTTGATGCTGACTTAGTGGTGACGCTAAGACGTTATTTGCACAGTAAAAAGTTATCATTTTACTGTGCAGATAGCGTCACCACTAAATAGAAATCTATTATACTTTTCAGCCATTTTTCAACCTTACCACTAACACTCCTTTTTTTATTCTCAGATGTCACAAAGCCCTCGAGCCCAAAGGCATCAACCTGACCAGAATAATCACGGAGCCCGACCCAAAGATCTACGATAACATCCTTCACTCGTTCATCGGCATCGCCGCTGTTCAGATCGGTCTCACTGATGTGCTGAAGTCTATTGGCATTGAACCTGATCACATCATTGGTAAGTTAACAGTTTCAGAACTGGTTGCTCGTAGGCTCATCATACTGTAAATTTTACTTGTTATAAAACTTGGTTTGATCCAGAACAGAAAAAAATTATATTCACTTAGAGAGAGCTACGTTAATTGAACGCCTTTGCATTGATGACTGATTCATATATAATACAGCTTTTTTACTACACTGTATCAATATGTTTAGCAATTGTATTTTTGAAAATGTCAAAATCTATTTCCAGTGGGACGATCAAGTCCAAAAAATTATCAATTTTTAAAGTGGGTTTTCTGGAATCCAAGGGATTAATCAAAGTATTTTAACTCCCTTTTCCCTTATTTTTCCAAGTCTTCATAAACTTATTATCTTCTCAGGTCACAGCGTCGGTGAGCTCGGCTGCGCATACGCAGATGGTTGTTTTACCGCGGAACAGATGATCCTGGCGGCTTATTACCGCGGCAAGGCTTCCGTTGAGACTCCCTTCATCAAGGGATCCATGGCTGCTGTCGGCCTTGGATACAAGCAGGTCAGATTGCAGAAATAACAAATGTTTTTATCCTATAAAATAGGTAGTACAAACAGTACAAAATTTAGCAAAATTCTAATAGCGCACCTTGCATGAACCTCAAACTACAATTCAGTATGTTATGCTGGAACGTAGCCAAAACGACAATTATATTGTTGATAAAATTGCCAATCAAAATTAAAAAAATTCACCCAAATTGTCATTGGACCTTTTGCACAATTTGTTGTTGAACGATTGTCATGGTTGAGCCGTAATCTAAGCTCTTTTGGTTTTCTTTAAAAATCTGAGTATTTTCCGTTGCCTGGTCACATCAAGTTCTTCATCTTCACACGATGTTTCAATAAAGTGACTAGTGTCATCACAACTAATATCCTCTTACCTACTCTTACCAGATGAAGACCATGTGCCCCCACGAGATCGAAGTGGCCTGCCGCAACGGCCCTGAGTCCAGCACGATCTCCGGCCCTGCTGACGCCATGAAAGAATTCGTTGGAAAGCTGACTGCCAAAGGCATCTTCGCCAAGGAAGTGCCTTGCTCCAACATCGCGTATCACTCCAGATACATCGCTGAGGCTGGTAAGTACGATGTCCAGACCAGCTGATGCTATGAAAGAGTTTATTGGCAAGTTGACTGCCAAGGGCATCTTCGCCAAGGAAGTTCCTTGCTCCAAGAGTCGGGCATGCAGTCGAAGACCGAGTCGGCAGTATCCAATGAGGATTTACCTCCACCTCTAAAAAAAAACATATATCCCTCTAGATAGGTCTAGGTAGGATAGATAGGATAAGTAAGATCTAGGTCCAGCTGATGTCATAAAGGAACTTGTCGGCAAGCTAACTGCCAAGTTTATCTTCGCCAAAGAAGTACCTTGCTTCTCATTTCACTATAGACATATCGCAGAGACTGGTACGTAGGACTAATTTACCCATTTTAGAACACAACAGAGCTAACTATGACATCGTCTTGTTGTAATCCTTCCAAACCACCTAAGTAAGTTCTTTATAATCTGGTTTCATAGTATGACCAAAGTTTGAATAATGCAGCAGAGTTGGTTTTTAATTAGTCCATTTCATCTAGGTCCTACCCTCCTGAAGTACCTTAAGGAGGTGATTCCCGACCCCAAACCTCGTTCGGAGAAGTGGGTGTCCACATCAGTGCCACAGCATTTCTGGAACGATAAGAGGGCTGAGTTCTCCTCTGCTGAATACCATACCAACAATCTTCTGGTGAGTTGAAATGTCTATTAGAAGTATTATTTTAGAATGTTATTTCAACCATACAGCACCTAAGAGATGGCCAGGGGCGCCTCAAGCCTTCAGTATAAATGCATATAGGTATACTCGGAAAAATTCTGCTTAATAACTCAAATCAAGTAGCCGAATGGTACCGACGACTCTGGTTCGATTCCAACCTTGGGTAAACTAAAAGCTGTAGTCAGTGTTTCGTAGTATTTGGCATTTATTTATAATTAAATCAAAATAATATCTTCTTATGTTGACATCCCTAAGAATCAAGTACACTAATTTTGCATGACAAAGCGCATAACAGTTTGGAACCTTGCTCATACTAACTTGGTTTTAACTATTTTAGAGTCCGGTCCTCTTCGAAGAAGCATCCCGCCTGATCCATCCCAACGCTATCACCATTGAGATTGCCCCCCATGGTCTACTGCAAGCCATCCTACGTCGCTCCTTGAAGAAGGACGTCGTTAATGTACCACTCACGCAGAAGGGACATGAAGATAACGTCCAGGTCTTCCTTACTGCTTTGGGAAAGTAAGTCAATTATCCTCCTTGCGTTATCCCGGTATTTGCCATGGGAGCCTGGGGTCCGCTTTTGACAACTAATCCCAAGGTTTGGCGCAGGCACTAGTTTTACGAAAGCGACTGCCATCTGGCCTTCCAACCCGAAGGGTAACTAGGCCTTATTCGAATTAGTCCGGTTTCCTCACGATGTTTTCATCTCAAAAACTCATTGCTACGAGCCGGGGTTCGAACCCGCGACCTCCGGATCGAAAGTCGCACGCATTTACCGCTGGGCCACCAGCGCATTGGGAAAGTAAGTATTTTAAGGAAGTTTACCTTATGGTATGCTGCAGATTCTGCGATGCTCATTAAATGAGGATTTTCTGAACTTACTGCTCATGCTGAAATAACCTGGCAGGCAATTATGGTCGCGCGATAAATGATAAAACATATGGCCGTTCCTATCGCACTTACTAATAGTGCGATAGGGACGGCCTGATATTTTATCGTCTATCGCGCGACCATGCTACCCGTGCTGATGACAATATGTATGTCTTCACCACTGGTTAAATAACTATTATTAGGGATTGAATCCCATGGTTTTCTGCCAGTCATTTTGAGGATCTCTCTGAAGTAGGACGTCATGAATGTACCACTCACTCAGAAGGGACATGAGGACAATGTTTTTTTACGTCCGAAATCTTTATTGAAAGTGCTATTTTGCAAACGTCGCAGTAGACCGATAGATGCCGCCACCATCTAAAAAACGGCTAATATTGGTTAAAAAGAAAGGTTTTTTACGAAAAGCTAACGCAGAATTTATCGATCCAGCTTACTATTTAATGTTAATGTCAATGGCAGTCGTATTTGGACGTAATTTTGACCATTTATTAGACTGTAATGATAATGATTATCTAAATTTTAGGTATAAGTAATTATTGGCCGCAGAGTTTTGTAGTTCCTATATCTTTGTGCATTATTTTAAAGTGAAACTTTCTTTCAGACTGTACGAGGCCGGATTGAACCCGCACCTAGCCGAAATCTACCCGCACATCCAGTTCCCAGTGTCCTTGGGGACTCCCATGATGGCTCATTTAGTCGAGTGGGAGCACAGTGAAGACTGGTAAGTGAATTACTGATCTAACATGATAAAGACAGACTTATTTGACGACCGGTCTGGCGCAGTCGGTAGTGACCCTGCCTGCTACGCCGCGGTCCCGGGTTCGAATCCCGGTAAGGGCATTTATTTGTGTGATGAGCACAGATATTTGTTCCTGAGTCATGGATGTTTTCTATGTATATAAGTATTTATATATTATATATATCGTTGTCTGAGTACCTGAAACACAAGCCTTCTTGAGCTTACCGTGGGACTCAGTCAATCTGTGTAAGAATGTCCTATAATATTTATTTATTTATTTTATTTTATTTATTTATTTAAAAGCCGCCTAAGGTACGTAGCCGAATGGCACAAACGCTCACAAAACGCTCACGAAACGAAACGCTCGTACTTAGATATCTATCTCTATCGCTCTTGCGTATTGGCGCGACAGAGCCAGACTACCTTTCGCGGCGTTTCGTTTTCGTTTCGCATCGCAGAAATGCCATTTGGCTACGTACACCTGGGTGGCTAGCCGAATGGCACAATCGCTCACGAAACGCTCACGAAACGAAGCGCTAGTAGATATCTATCTCTATCGCGCTTGCGTATTGGCGCGACAGAGCCAGCGGCGTATCGCTTTCGTTTGGCGTCGGAGAAATGCCATTTGGCTACGTTCACCTGGTCTTTCGCGATCACGGCTAGTGCAACCTGGATGAAACGTTGGAGTAAAGGTAGTAATGTTATTTTTCAGTACAGATGGTGCTTTTTATACGCACTAGTGCGAGATGTGGTTCATTTCTTGCCAGGTCGAAACTTTAGATGGCCATCTGTACTGAAAAACGTCGTATGATACACGTGCGAAAAGTAAATTCGTAACTCGTGTCGATTTAAACTCGTCGGTCGTGTTTTAATTTATCGGCACTCGTTTCGAACTTCCTTTTTTACGCACTTGTATAATGTACTATTATCGCGTTCGACCCGTGTGTGTCTTTAAAAAAACGTGTACAAAACGCGAGAACTTAAAGTGTTATAAAGACAGACTTTCTGGACATGTGGCAAGCCCATAAAAAACGGGTCTCTCGCTCGTTTTTGCCCAGAACGTGCAAGTTATGGAATGAGATACGTTTCGAGGTATTTCCCTTGCGCTATGACACAGGGTTATTGAAGAAGCAGATCTTTAGGTTACTGGCAACGTATAAGTGTCTCCCCTGATGTTAATTTTGTCCATGGGCAGCAGTTAGTGCTTCCCATCAACTGAACATAGAATAAATGATAGCTAAGGCAAGAACGATATCGTCACTACTTTGAAAAAATCTCGTATCTCACGCTGCTCCTCAAAGTAAAAACGCAGTAAGTCTATATGCATTCCATACATACTTACTACAATTTTCTTTTCATTGACAGACGAAGATACAAGTTTTTTTTAAAGTAGTGACGATATAATACCGGAACAGACAAAGCCCATACAAAAAAAGCGTAGGTACCCCTGAAATGTATGGATCTTTTAGGCTTAAAACTAGATGGCGCTGTTTCGCAGCCTGGAAGTGGCCAAAATCATATTTTCCTCAATTTTTTTTGCGTGTTTTTATTGTTTATAAGAACAAATGACATACTTCTTTATTTTAATATCATGATATCACGTCATCGTATCAGGTATCATCAGTGTAGTTATGATAGTATTTAATAGGTGGCGCTAAAAAAATGAGGTACGATTCTTAGTATGGAGATTGTTAATCGTATGTAAATCATCTTTGGCTAAGGTAAAATTAATGACATATCATGGTTAAAATGTATTCATATCAAAGTAACATATTTTGGTTTATTTATTCTCGTTTGGCTACGAAATGTCTCGTTTGACCTAAAATAAACTCTCTTATTTACTTAGCTAAAAGCCGCTTTTGTGTACTGTCAAAGCATTGTAAATGAATGTTGATACAATCAGAACTCCTCTAATCCGGGCCAAAGATAACATTCCCACTAATATAATACAGCAATTTTGACATCAAAATCAGTTAAAAGGACAGAGTAAATGTAAGCGCAGATAATAGTACAAGTACAGAAGGCTCACTCCATTGATGTTCACAAAATGCCGCCATTTTAAATTCATACCTACATTAACAAAGCGACCGCACGCGAGCAGCCGACATTGAATTCTATTGCGCCGCGCGAAGGTTGTCACCAGTAAATGCGCCGCGGCCTCCGACATGTAGTTTTAGCGCGGCGATAGACTCGCGGAGTGAGCCGCCCCTTTTGTAAGTAACAGTGGTGTAATAAAAAAATAAGATAACTTACTTAGGTATGTCTCAAAATTAAAAACTAAAAATCTAAATAGTGGGATATGTAAGGCACAGTGCCTAATATGCTGGCATCATTTCCTCCCTGAATCGAATTCTGTTTCAAAATTAGTTATTTGAAATGGATTCCACTGTGTAGCCCCTATATAACCTACCTATTTTGATTTTGACGATTAAGTTAATGATACAAAATACAAGTAATGTGTGTGTTCCTACGTACATTCCTGAGGTTGTGCAATAAAGTGAATTTTTATTGTATTGTATTGTATTAAAAATATAAAAAAATATAAATATTGGGGGACACCTTACACAGATCAACTTAGCCCCAAACTAAGTAAAGCTTGTACTATGGGTGCTAAGCGACGAAATACATACTTAAATAGATAAATACATACTTATATACATAGAAAACATCCATTAACTCAGGAACAAATATCTATGCTCATCACACAAATAAATGCCCTTACCGGGATTCGAACCCAGGACCGCGGCTCAGCAGATATTGTACAAGGAGCTAATCGTTCACCTCCGAAAAATATTGTAGTAATCTCTCTCTCTCTCTCTCTCTCTCACTCTCTGTAGGTAGAAATATCTTCTGTCGCGACAGCAACACATTTGGTATCAGAAGTCTGTCAGCTGAAACCACAGAACTAGATACATAGAAGAAATAAAGTTCATCTATTTGTACAGGGGCCGAGCGTGTCAGATTTTATCCTGAAGTTGTTACTTACCTGTGATTTTAAATATGTCTCAGGCCCTTGAGTGTTCATAATTTTTGTGTTGTTGCAATTTAATATCACGTAACGAGGCATTTTTTATGTTTTTGTTGACTTCAACTTACAAAAATTGACGCCCTAAAGCTGTAAGCTGCGAATAAAGACGGACAACTCAGTGGATTTTACTGCGTTCATTTGACACGCTAAGTAGATACGTTTCCTTGATCTGTGTTATATTATATGACATCTGTGGCTGAAACAGTCAAACACGGAGTCTTATCTTAGATGATTTTAATCCAATATTTAGACTTTATACATCTTCAAAACTCATTGAATCTTCAGTGAAAAGGTTTTCAACTGAAACCTTCCTTAATGTACAAAAAATGAAGCCTTGAGCGAATCTGCAGCGAAAATCTTAATTAAATCCTATTAATAATTTTCTTTTCAATGTTTGAATATTTTGGGAGTTTTCGTTTTCTTTCAGCCGTTTGATTAAGATAATTAATGACGAATTAGCATTTATGTTTCTGGTTTGATTACCTAATTTGTTCTTTAAAAAATATTTGTACAAATAAAATATCGACTTTTGATCGATAGTTTTGGTCGCATTGTAACTAATTTAAGTGTTAGTTTCAATATTTTACGTGTGAGATTTTCGCTAAAATTCATATTTTCTGAATTTTTTTTTAATATATATAAAAAAATATAGCCCTATACAAAGCGATTCCGATAAGAATAAAAAAACAAAACATTTGAGTTTCGATAATTTACTTAGGGGCCGTCGAAATCTTTGTTGAAATTATTTTGAATCTATCTTTTAAATATATTTTAAAAGAGAGCTGATAAAATTGTACGGGTAATTTTTATACAGATATAATATAAATTGCCACAGAGGCCAAAAGTAACAATAATGAGAAATGTTACCTACATGAGTAATTTTTTTCAGTTTTATTTCCTTTAGTTTGACTGGTGTTTCAATGAACGTAATACGAAATTACTTACACGTATTCAGGTCTTGAAATTCTACGTTATTAAATTTTGCTAATTTTCTAAAAAAAAACAAATTTCGAAGTGTGGTCACTCATTGTGACGTCATGGCATGTCTTGCTATACGTCAGTTGGGTGTCTTATTAGGTTGTCAACGAGTTTGATTATTGTGTCAAGTAACAAGTCAGAATGCATTTTATTCATAAAATATCAGCCTAGATAAACAAAAAGGCGAGCTTATACTACAAAACTATCAGCCTAGATAAACAAAAAGGCGAGTTTATACTACAAAACTATCAGCCTAGATAAACAAAAAGGCGATTTTATACTACAAAACCATCAGCCTAGGTAAACAAAAAGGCGAGTTTATACTACAAAACTAGGTTCGAACTTTTTTCTCTTAACAACCTAGGTAGGGCAACCATGTTGTGACCAAAATAACAGGATTTAGGAAAACAATGATACTTACTAATGATTATTAACTAATATAACGCCACGTGACCTAACATAGTGTTTTTCACCACACCAACTGGTAAAGGCTCTCTTTGCTATTCGAAAACAGATAGCAAAGCTGCATTTTATCCACAAGAGTGCAAAGTAATTTCATACAAATTTTAACTTGATGTCTGAAGCTGGCTGGTAGAATTTACCTATAAATGATGATTTTGAATCATAAATATTGAATAAATTGATGGATTTTTTAGTCAGTATTTTGTTCGTGTTGGTGTGGTGAAAAATTTTGTGTAAATCTTTCGCGTGCACGGGTATCAATATTGGCACGTGCGGTTAAACAACAACTTTGCCTCCTTGTAAAACAAATAACTACTAGCAATAGGAAGACGATTTTGAAGAACATGTATTGTATTACGTTCAACACCCTGTATATCTTTTCTAGTGTTAATATTTGACGTACTTTAAGGTCATCTTAAAGTTTGAAACGCGCCATTAGAAGGCACAAGAATTAATCACAATTAAGTTGTCAATCAGTTGCGACTGAAATGAATAGCTTAAAGATGTCAACAACAAATAAATAGATAATTAATTTATGTCTTATCAGATGCAAAAGGAGATTAAATGTGACGTTCTATGCTTAAAGGGTCCTGCTTCATAAGCAATATGGAGGGTATCTAATCTTTATTGGAATTAGTCCGGTTTTCTCACGATGTTTTCCTTCACCGAAATGCTTCTAGCAAATATCAAATTGCTTTACAACAACATACATACATAAGTCCCAAAATAGTATTTTATACAATCGTGGTATAATAGAAAGCTTTTCAGTCGAGTACCATGTTTAGGCCACCAAGGTTGCTGAGTGGCCTAATAGTACGGTACGAGAGTGAAAAGCTTAATTATATCACTATTGTATACAATACTTTTTCTACGAGTCATCATCTTCATCATCAATGGACGAAAATATCATCATTCATGCAAGTTAAAAATTAATGTTAATAGAGTCGTTCACCGTTGTATCAACATCGAATTACCTAGCAACCAATTGTTTGTAATAACCGTATCTGATTGGCCGATAACGCGACAGATAAAAAAAAATGTGTTTCAGATGCAGGAAGATTTGCCAGGTATCGCAAATTAGTATAGAAATTGTATGAAGTTCTATTTTTGAAATTCTTACAGTTAACTAAAGTCAACTATAATGAGCTTATTATAATTGAGTCGGAACTGCCATAGAGTATCCAACACTGAAAAGTTAGCACTTATAGTTTAGTCTGTGGTGTCCTAATTGACAGATTACAGTCGATAAGTAGAAAAAAACAATTTCATTCCTTATATGGTTTTCAAATCAAATGTGTCACAGCGTAAATGGTGCTTTAAAATATCGAATCATGAACGCCTTAATAATAGATGTATTGTATTGATATTTGTGCCCTTGGCTACTCCAATTTATGTTATTACTTATTAAATATTATTACAAAATAGTAGATACTATGTTGCTTTCACTACATAATTCCACAAAAGAAAAACATTTTTTTTTTCTAGATCGTCCTAGAGTTTAAAGATTGCTCAATTCTTTACTGCCAAACTTCAGCCAAAGTAAGTTACCAGTCTGGTATCTGTCTTAGAAACCGAACCAATCTGTCAGTTTCTTTTAATTAAAACTAGCAAGTCGGGAGTTCACCCCTACGACCGGGTCTCTACCGACCGCACGAATTCAATATTTGTTTTGGAGCTATTGGTAGACCGCGATTTCAAAGTTAAAGATGAGAATAAACTAACACAGGCAGAGGTACGCCTCTATTTTTCGTATGAAATTTTTGATAAGTACATATATTAGTGTCTCATCGTCATTCGCCTGCATTGTCACATCATCATATGTCTGGGACCAATTCCTTTTCTGATTTATCGAGTTGACATAGTTTTAACACACTTTTTGTGGGATGTGAGTCATTGCGTTCGATGGAGACGGGATTTACTCGTATGATAATCTATCTGGTGTGACTGCCGTGATTGTAGTCGAGGGATGCGTCTGTTCATTTGCCGCGTACATCATAAAGAGGACGAGTGCGGTAGGTGCGTGCGCGACTAATAACGAGCGACTAATATTAATCGCAGCACATCCGTCAAGTCGCCGCAAACAAATCGCTGCCGGTGATCCGTCGCGCACACATACACATTCACACATTGAAACACACGCAATGGAACCGAATACGAGTATTGATGACTTTTTTGCTTTGACGTAGATTCAGAGAAGGTTTTTTATGCACATGTCCGATGTCCGCTAATAAAAACGTTGTAAGCTTTAATGAAAAGAGAACTGCAGCTTTTCTATATAGGTGGTCCCAATGTTCCTCCCTGGGTAACTCCCGCACCTCACTATGATATTTATGACAACTGGTCGGGCTTAGTGAATAGTGATATAGTGACCCCTAACTGTTAAGGCGATGGTCCTGGATTAAAAGTAATGGCAATTTGAAAACACTAGTAATCTAAGAAACAAATTAATACGAAAAGGAATAGGTAAAGTAATTTTACATTAGGGGCTCAGAGTTTATAGTTATTGTATTTTGTTCATTTAAACAAACTAACTCATTTACAAGGTACAGCGGGTCAAATCTCAACTGGGGCATTGTAACGGGACCATTTTTTCTATGTTTTACAATGTTTGCACTATTACATAGAGTGACCACCGGTTATTTATGGTAGTGGATACATGTAGAACTCTTCATCATAGTGTAATAATGGAATAATTGGATCAGTTACAATTGCCCCCCAGTCGTGATTTTCTCCGCTGTACCTTACCTAAGATACTTTAATTTAATCATGAGGATTAAAACCTAATATTATAATGTCACCATTCAGTCCCTAGTTACATTCGCACACTAAGTTACAAATTCGTTGATTCACTATCTAAATGTAAATTAGACTAAATGAGTTCTCTCCAAAGCACCAAAACGCGGCATTGCTCTGTTGAATCGCAATCCTGACGCCATATGCGTTTCGTAGCAGATTGCTGAATTAGAGACAAGATAATTCAATTGAGCCACGTTTTGCCTAAATTATCTAATAACAATAATTTAGGCAAAACGTGAACGGCAAAATATTTTGGTATTTATATATATCCTACCGACTGCGCCATTTAATGTTCTTCAATAAAACGATTTCATGAGGCAAAGACATATGTAACTCCGTATAGACAGGTAAAATCACAAAAATCGTACCTCAAAACCATACCGAAAAAGGTACGGTGACCTAGATGGCGATACACCTTTGGGGAACGCTCGGCTAAATGTCGCTAATATTATTATTTGACATTTTAACACGTATCAAGCTAAGAATATGGGCCACATTGTCAAAACTGAGGTTCAAAAGTTTTAAGCCTGTGTCGAGAGATGGCAGTCTATGTATGAATGTTTAATTCGACAGTAAGTCTCTATAATGCTCGATCCTCTTTGGTTCTAACAGAGATCTTAAAAATGCTGTTAAATTTAACTTTTTTTTATACTTCAAATTGACAAACTGTCCTCACCCGATGAGCTTATTTTTTTTTTTTTAATAAAAACTGGCCTGTACCTTAGTCGCACCTGGTGGAAAGTGACGACAACGCCAAAGTTGTAGCTCACTGGTTCAGTTAATAGCCTAATCACTCTTGACTTGAATACCTACACCCAGATTATATTCGGCCGGGAATACAGAATTGAAATTTTATTTAAAAAAAAACACAATAAGGTACATAATTAACCAAAGATATTTATTCTACAGGTACGTGACGTCATACAAGGCTCAAGAGAAGATGAAGTCTGGAGAGCGAACCGTGAGGATGTCAATTGTGGATGAGGATAGCGAGTACATGGCTGGACACGTTGTAGACGGTGAGATTCTTACATTTACTTAATCAGATATATCGCAAAGGTAAAAATCTCTCACAAGTATCTGTATACCCCTCTTATGGTTAAGAGTGCATGTTCAGATGTTGAGATATTGAGATATATCGTAGTTGTTCAGAACACTCGGCGACAGTTTCGTTACATCTGATGGCGGCTGTACAAAAAATCTTCTACAGTCGTTCCCTCAATGAATAGAATAGAATAGAATGCATTTATTCGTTAACACACACACACACAAAATAAACGTTTACAAATAAGAAGACATAAACAAGAAAGACGTGCTACGAAATGGTCTAATCTCAGCATATTGCTGGCGACTTCCAGCGCTGAGGATGCTGAGGCTTTTAACATTTAGTCATCCTGTTGAAGACTAAGTAGGTCCCTCCATATGCATCCGTTCCTCGCTAAGCGAATGACCTCGTGCAGTTTTGATTGCATGGGTGCAGTAATTTGAACACACCATCCACAGATGTCAAATATACCATAGATCAAGCAAACGCTTAGTGTATCTACTTAGCCCTTAGTGTCAAATGAACTCAGTGAAATCCACTGAGTTGTCCGTCTTTACTCGCAGCTTGCAGCTTTCGGGCGTCAATTTTTGTAAGTTGAAGTCAACCAAAACATAAAAAATGCCTCGTTACGTGATATTCAATTTCAACAACATAAAAATTATGAACAATCAAGAGCCTGAGACATATTTTAAATTACAGGCAAGAATCAACTTCAGTACAAAATTTGACACGCTCGGCCCCTATACAAATATATGAATTTGTTTCTTCTATCTAAATTAAGTTCTGTGACACCATCTAATAGCAAAACTACTACAATAACTACTTACTTCAGATCAAATATATGACGTGGTTCTACAGTGGCCTAAGATTCGAATTTGTTGACTGTATTAATGTTCTATATGTATGTATAGTGAGAAAAATACAAATAAAATGTAACCTCCAACACAAAGCTTTCCACAGCATAACTGCCCGTAGTTCTCAACACCCCTTAATTTCGAATTATTCACTAGTGATTCGTAGAACCTATTACCCGTCCATTTCCACGCAATAATACTGTAGTACCACTACGCTGTTTCCGATTTATTTCACAAAATGAAGGCTTCATAACCTCTAATTTACGAAGGAAACGCACAGATTATAAACAAGGGCGAACATTCAGTTTCATTCTATAAGATTGAATGTACCTCTAATAATACAATGTACTTGTACCAATGTAATGTAGCTGAATGGTATCGAATATAAAATCAATAGTTTTTTTGCTTAATTAATTTAATATCTAACCACACCTACAGTCACCGGGAATAATATCGCTCAAAAAGGCCGTAAAATATCCGACACAATATTATTTCTAGATCATAGAGGAATAAGTGGACATAGTTACGCAATAACGTTCCAATCCGTCTGAAATTTTCATTGAAATGAAAGACTTTTGTTTTTCATACAAGGTCTAAAACTTAATGACGATTTCATGTGGATTGGAACGTTATTGCGTAACTACGTCCAAGTAAGGGAACTCCATGCATCAGTAAATGCGGGTTATTTGTTGTGACATCTAGCGACAATCACGCGTCGAATAGCGTAAATTATCAGTACCACTACTCGAAACTAGGTGTCAACAGTGTCTCGCCTGCCAAAAATTTAATATGAGAACAGTTTATAACTTATATTACAAGCAAAAGGAACTGAAACCAGAATACTGATTAATACTATTGTAATATTAGCTAAAAATTGGTGAGCATTAGACTCTTCGTTCGTCGCGACATCTGTTGACAAGTAGCGTAGCAGTACTGAAAATGTACGCTATTTGACGCGTGATTGTCGCTAGATGTCCCTACAAATATATTCCTCTACCCTATTCCTCTATGTTCTAGAGCCATCACAAGAGTATGATATTTAAGCAGGTCCCTTTACTTTTGAATCCATATTTTTTGGCAGGGTTAGCGCATTTTCAACATAGTTTTCCGCATAAATTTGCTCACACTCACACTAACCTCATACGTAGACATATCAAACATGACCCGAAATACAATTAACGAATTCAAATTGAATTTAGGTTTTCACTATGGATGTCGCAGCCATTTCAATTCCCAGTCAGATTAGTTGCGGTCCAGTTCAATTATTACGGCCAGAGTTTCATTTGAACTTTGAACAGTTCTAGAACATGTTCCATTCAAGAATACACCCGTTTCCACTCGTATTTTCCTACTATTATAGAGTAGATTTCACAAATACTTACGACTTCGTGAATGAAAGGGTGTATATTCGGTATTTCTGCTCCAATTTCGGTGTCCGCTCCGTTTAATGAAGCGCGCGGTGTGAGGCGTTCAAATACCTGTTTTAGGTACGTGGAAACCAAGGTGGAATGGAAACCAACGGGCTTCCAACTATGATCCAAAATTAAGTCTTTGTTCGTGTAACTGTTAATGGAGAGTATCAGTTTAAATAAGTTTTTATAAGTACACACTAGTTTCCAAAATTATGATTGTTGTCATAGAAATTCTCGGTATTGTTCTTCCATTTATTGCCAAGATGAATACTTAATGTCTACTGGATTTCATGAGTTTATAAATGCCAGTGATAAATCAATCAAATGAAAAGATCGTCGAGTGTTGAGATCATAAATAATAAATAAATAAATAAATAAATAAATAAATAAATAAATAAATAAATAAATAAATAAATAAATAAATAAATAAATAAATAAATAAATATTATAGGACATTCTTACACAGATTGACTGAGGCCCACGGTAAGCTCAAGAAGGCTTGTGTTGTGGGTACTCAGACAACGATATATATAATATATAAATACTTATATACATAGAAAACATCCATGACTCAGGAACAAATATCTGTGCTCATCACACAAATAAATGCCCTTACCGGGATTCGAACCCGGGACAGCGGCGCAGCAGGCAGGGTCACTACCGACTGCGCCAGACCGGTCGTAATAATTGCGTAATACATTCTTAATCTAAAAGACATTTTTTCTTTTTCCGGATGTTCCAGTAATTTACGAAAATTTTGAGGATTTTCTGCAACTTGTACATTACCAACTTGTATAATATGAATTTTTCGTACTTAGTTACTAAGTTTTACGTTCATAGAGAAATAAGTAAGGGAAAAGTTGTAAATGCGAGTTATTTGTAATACATCAGTAAATGCGAGTTATTTGTATAGGCATAGTTACAGTGACATCTATCGACAATCACGCGTCAATCAACCATCAGATAGCGTGAATTATCAGTACCACTACTCGATACTAGGTGTCACAGTGTCTCGTTTGTCAAAAAATTAATATTAGAACCGTTTACAACTTATACTACAATCAGAAGGAATTGAAAACAGAATACTGATTTTTACTATTGTAATATTAGCTAAAAATTGGTCAGCATTAGATTCTTCGTTCGTTGCAACATCTATTGACAAGTAGCAGTACTGATTTACGCTAGTTTACGAGTGATTGACGCGTGATTGTCGCTAGTCTCTTCATAAAATATGGACATCCTAGTGAATTCATTATCTCTTCCAGGACGAAACCTGTACCCCGCGACTGGCTACCTCGTCCTGGTATGGGAGACCCTCGGTATGATGATGGGAGAACTCTTCACCGAAGTATCTGTAGTCTTCGAGAATGTACGGTTCCAGAGAGCTACTAACATCCCGAAGGATGGAAACTTGGAGTTTATCATCATGATTCAGAAGGGCAGTGGTAACTTTGAGGTTAGTTACTGCAGTTGAAAGTCTACTTGAAAAATATTTCTTTGCGCCTATTTTTTCTTGCAGAAGTTTTAATTTTAGAAAGGCTCTCTGTATCCTAAAAATCTTCTCGAGGCTGAAGCATAGGTTTAGAGACGATGTAGCTTTATTTAACGTTCATATGCGCATTGTAATATGCCTACTTGAAAAACAAAATTTTACATTTTCATTTCATTTTCATAAGTTCCTCTATAAGCTACTAAGAGTTTTCATTGCATAAGGGCAGTAATTCTAGAGCTCAGTAGTCATTATCTTTTGTTTTCTGTTTAGCACGTCCTGTCACCCGAGCCTCTAATTCTAACATCAAATCTTTTATTTAGGAAAATTCCTCAAATTAAAATCAATATAAAAATGATGTTGATTTTTGTAGATCGTTGAAAGTGGAGCATCTATCGTAACCGGCCGCATTTACGCCCAGAAGGACGTAGGACAGAACTACAGAGTTTTACCAGCGGTGCCAGAACTCAGCGGTCCTAACATCAAACATATGCTGACCAAGGACTTCTACAAGGAACTTAGGCTTAGAGGATACCAATACAGGTAAGAATATCAATACAATACAAATACCCTTTATTGCACACCTTGATAAAAATTACAAAAATGTAATAGCGAACATGGCAAAAAAGATGACTAAATAACAGACAACCGAAATAAGAAAAAAGACAAACCACTACAAAGACTACGTCTGACAAATATGACGAAATTAAAATAGGATAAATTAAAGAACCTGACACGAATGTGAAAAAAACGAATGTGACGATTCATGACGATACCCTATTTCCTACACCACATTTCCTTAATCTAAATGATAACGAGTTTAATTGTATATTACATTAGGTATTTTATTATCTTAGCCAAGTAGTCATACGAGTATATGTACCTACATTTTGGACTTCATAATGAACATACTGTAGATCCTAACAGTAGACACAACTGATTTGTCATTATTTCTCCAGCGGTCTCTTCCGAGGAGTCATCGGTTGCAACATCGAAGGAACCCGCGGCCGTCTCGCCTGGGTTAACAACTGGGTAACATTCATGGACTGCATGCTCCAACTGAAGATCATCGGACACGACACCCGTGGTCTTTTCGTCCCTACTAGGATTGAGAGGCTTTCTATTGACGCTTCGATGCATTACAACGCTATTTCCAACATGAACCCTGAGTCCACTAGGCAATCGTTCGAGGTCCGAGTGTATCCCGACGTAGGAGTCATCAGGTCAGTAAAAGATAATTTGTACGTGTATGTTGAGATATCTGAAGATTTTTTAAGCTAGATCTACTAGACAAATGTCAGGTATAATAAAGTAAATAAATCAGACTAGTTAAGTCTCAAATAGGAGCCCTGGGAGTCGTATTTAATAAATTGTACTTTTTATCCTTAGGTCTGGTGGTGTAGAAATTCGTGGCCTCCACGCCACTCCTATTTCTAAGAGGATACCACTTGGAGTACCTGTCCTTGAGAGGTATGAGTTTGTCCCCAACTTCGGCAAGAGCAAGATGAAGGTTGAAGACATCTTAAGAGCCGACATCCAAATTATCCTTGAAAACATTCAGACCTTCAAAGTAAAGAGCATTGAGTTGGTCGATGAAGAGTACAAGAATAACAGCTTGGAACCCTTAATCACGCTAGTTGCTGATGTCCTTGGTGACATGCCGCTAATGCAAGCGGAACTGCTGGTTATTTCTGAAGAAACTTTGGAGATGCCAAGCAACATTACTGTTGAGAATAAGAAGATTTCAGGAGAAACGAACACGGTGCTGTTTGTAGGAGCTAACCTTTTGTCGAGGCCTGACGTGAGTAAATTTAACGCTGACTCTAGAAGCCAATATAATAATATATTTATTTTTCTGTAAGTACCTGACTTTTTTACTTCTGTTCACAGACCCTTCAACAAGCCTCTTCAACTCTAAGAGACAAATGCTTCATCATCAGCCGCGAAAAGGAACGTCCCAACCCCAAGGAATACGCCGAGAAATATGACATTATCTCCATCCACGATACCGGCTGCGAATACCTGGTCCTGTTCAGAAAGAGAGTCGGCGCCAAACCAGCCAAATTCATCAAGATCCTCGCTGCTGATGACACTTACTCCTGGATCGAGCAAGTCAAAGAGGAACTCAAAGAAGGCCAGAAAGTGGTCCTTTACGGTCAAAATGAGCATATCAACGGTCTTCTTGGTTTGGTTAACTGCTTGAGGAGAGAGCCGGGTGGTGAAATTGTTTACGGCTTATTGATTTCTGATCCTTCAGCTCCAGAGTTCAATTCGGACTTGGAGCTGTATGAAGAGCAGTTGGATAAGGATATGGCTATAAATATTTACCAAGATGTAAGTGTTAACAACTTTTCTTTGTTAATTTTAGTAAGGATTATAATCCTTTATTTTAAATTTTTTTCATTACTTGTTGATGAAATGGTTTTTTTCTGTGAAAAGCCCAGTCACTGTAAAACATATGTTACTTTTGCTACCAAGCTTTCACACCTACAGTGACCATTTTTCTGTTTTCTTTATCTACTATTTCACTTTACAATTATTTACTTATTTTTTTTTTCTTTTTTTTACTTTACTTATTTCGCTGTACAATTGTAACTTTATTTTTAACCCCCGACGCAAAAACGGAGGGATGTTATAAGTTTCATGTGTCTGTCTGTCTGTCCGTCTGTCTGTCTGTCTGTCTGTCTGTCTGTCTGTCTGTCTGTCTGTCTGTCTGTCTGTCTGTCTGTCTGTGTGTGTGTCTGTCTGTGGCATCGTAGCTCCCGAACGGATGAACCGGTTTAGATTTAGTTTTTTTTGTCTGAAAGCTGAGTTAGTCGGGAGTGTTCTTAGCCATGTTTCATGAAAATCGGTCTACTATGTCGCAGTCGGGGGTTTTTTCAAAATTTTAATTTTGTGGTTAGGTTATCATTATCTTCGTCTACATAAGTATCATCCTCACGGTCAGGTGGGATTTTATTTATACCCCGGGCAAATACAACAGTAGGTATAAGGATTTCTTAAAAGTGTTAGTCTCCGGTATTTGTTTTACTCCACTTTATCTTATAAACATTTGCCCAGATCCAATCATTAAACGTAGCATTCAATTGTTTGTTGTCCAGGGTCAATGGGGCACATACCGCCACTTGCTCTTAGGAGACTTGGAGACGACCCGAGCTGAACATGCCTTCGTGAACACCCTCACTATTGGAGACTTATCCTCGCTGCGATGGCTCGAGGGGCCACTGAAGCATGATACCGTGTTTAAGGACAATGAAAGAATTTTGCTTCACGTAAGTGTCTACTGAATCAAATAGCCGTTAAATTAGAGGAGAGTTCAGACATCATATGTAAGCAGGGTTAGTTTTTAAGGACTTAAAGTATAGATATAAAGCAATTTGATGTTTATGGCGTTTATTTACTTCCATACTTTGTAGCAATGCAATTTAATTATAACAAAAAAAAACCTTGGATGGGTCCCTATACTTCTATACCTATGTACCTATTTAGAAAATGTATGCCAACCGGGCTGAATTACAGCTAGTTTATCTTGAGAACGAAATAGGACAGACTGTTAGTCTTCTCTCTCTCTCTTAACTTTCGTGAGCACTTTTGCTCCTCTCAGCATACACATCAGCAAAGTGACAGGCGTCAAAAACCATTTGAAATTGTTGTCCCTATCCAGGTATACTGCGCAGCGTTGAACTTCCGTGACATCATGACAGCCACTGGGCGCGTGACGGTCGACGCTGTGGCCCGAGGCAGGCTTGCGCAGGAGTGCGTACAAGGGTTCGAGGTCGTCGGGAGAACTAGCAAGTAAGAATACAACCTCCGTAGCAATGTAAAAGTTGCAGAATATTCTCAAAATTTCCGTAAATTACTGGAAAAGAACAATACTGAGAATTTTCCATGAAAACATTCTCAATTTTGGATACTTCTCTGCCGTTCATTGCTAGACCTCCGTAACTTGACAGTGCTTGGTCAAAGTTTGGTAGTGGATACTAAACTGATCAAGTTTAAAGCGTAAAATTTTTAAATTCTTAAAACGTTGTTCATGATAGCTTAACATATTTCGCTATTTTGTTGGTTCATTGAAGCACGTTAGCTATAGAGTTTGCTTCTCTACAGCGCGCAGATTGTTAAAATAGCATGTTAGCTGATTACCTATTCTTTGGGAGGCCTTTTAGTTATTTGTAATTTTCGTATACATTTTAGTGGAACTTCATTGGCACTCTTTCTTTGGATTTGTTTGACATACAATTTTCCGACACGGCCGTCCCAATGCTATATTTCGTGACCTAGCCAACACACTAGCTTGAAACAACTGCCTATTTATATCTTGATATTTCACAGTGGTTCTCGTGTCATGGCTATGGTGAAGAACAGCGGTATGGCGAACTTGGTGGAAGGTGATAGAGCGCTGATGTGGAGCATACCTGATGACTGGACCTTTGAAGAGGCCGCCACTGTGCCGGTCGCTTACGGAACTGTATATTATGCTATGGTGAGTCTCATTGTTTGATACTAAAAACCACATTTGATACATATATTGAAATTAGTTAAAACAGTAAAATGTGAAATATTTCGCTCGCCTTGTCTACGGACCCGAAGATCCAGAAGTCAAACCATTAATCATAACTGAACTACTAACCATACACAACCTTTGTTGTCCTAGGTCATGGTCGGACAGATCCAACCTGGTGAATCCATCCTCATCCACGCCGGCTCTGGAGGCGTAGGCCAGGCCGCCATCAGCGTGGCACTCCACAATGGCTGCGAGGTCTTCACCACCGTCGGAACTGCTGAGAAGAGGGCGTTTATTAAGAAGCTGTTCCCTCAACTTAAAGGTAGGACTACAATGCTGCTCAAAACGATCCCAATCACAGTCGAAAAGATTAAATGAGTGAAGATAGAGTCACTTAAGATGATGAATTAATGATAAAACAAGATGAAAGTCAACTCCAAGATAATGAAATTTCTAAATGTGTGCTCCCAACCCCCCTTGGCCATCGACTACGTGAACTGAGTCCATTGAGACGCTCTTGATCTTGATAATCAGAATCAGAATCCTTCACTAGATCGATCATTAGCATATTAAAGTACTTTACTTTTTGCTTTCTTGATCTAAATAACCTACAGGATAACCTATATCACACAATTTTAGAAATTGTTATTATTTATCTTTTTTTATACAGATAGCCATATTGGAAACTCCCGTGACACGTCCTTCGAAGACATGATCCGACGAGAGACCAACGGCAAGGGTGTCGACATGGTTCTCAATTCTTTGGCTGATGAAAAACTGCAGGTAAGAGTCGACGACAGTTTATTCCCTGTGAAAGTACTTTATTGGTATTACATGGGGTAACTAAACTAGTTGTTCAAAGACAAATATTTCAAATATTCAGTATCGTGTACTGATTAGAAAACTTTTAAACAAATACTTTGACCCTGAAAAATGTCAATGGGACCAGTAGTCCAAGTCGATCAATCCTATCCTCTATAAAAGGACTTAAATGTTTTTGCGTCAAAAAAAGTCTTCAACTGTCGCGAACACCATATCGAAGATACCCTTGAAATCTTCACCTACCACAATCAGCTTTGGGACATTTTTGGTACCCAGTTACATTTATTTTATGCAGATATAGGTGTTTTGAATACTTTAAATTGACTAGATCTTGTGTGATCTTTTTATACACATACCTTTTTGTAAACCAAATGATGACATTATTCTTTCCTCCAGGCCTCAGTACGTTGCCTCGGCTACCGTGGTCGGTTCCTCGAGATCGGCAAGTTCGACATCAGCCAGAACACTCCCATCGGCATGTACTTCTTCCTGAAGGAGACTTCCTTCCACGGCATCATGTTGGATTACATCTTCGACCAGAGCTTCGAGTTCAGGAGGGTTAGTAACTTCTGTAGCTTTAGCTTCATCATTTACCTCGATATTAGCTTTTGTTATTTTTATTTAAATAAAATGATTATTTCATCTGATGTTACTATGATAGTCAAAAATTAAATTAACATGACAATTTTACCGTCACATAGTTCCTAATTTGTTTAATTTGCTTCTTATGTTGCTTTAGCTTCATAATTTACGTCAATAATAAGTATTGTTTTTCTAATATCTTTAACAATAAAAGGGTCTTTAACATACCTACTACTACTATACAAACAAAGTCACCAATCAAAACACAATAAGAATTTTACCATTGCTTTATTCGTATTTTTTTTTACGTAATATATGTTCATACCGTTATCACTTACCTTTAAAGTAATTTATATTTTTGGTATTGATGGTCCTTTCACTTATGTTTCTTACATAATTTTAATACGGTTTAAAAGGTAATCTAACTTACCAAAGCATTTCAAGTAATTTTGTACTAAATCTAGTGTTTTGTTACAGAAACTGCAAGACCTCCTCATTGCCGGTATTGAGAGCGGAGCAGTACGTCCGTTGACATACTGCACATTTGAGAAGCACGAGATCGAGACTGCCTTCCGTTACATGGCCGCTGGCAAACATATTGGCAAGGTACACATTTATATGAGCAATTTTATTTAATGGCCTTACTATTGTCCTATTCTCGTGACTTAAAATGTTTTTATCGCTTTATTGCTTTAGTCTTTCTAAAATAGAAGATTGTTTCTTGTTAAACACAGAAAGACATATTTCTGATTTTCTCTCTTTCATAAGATTCTAAACTTCAACTAGAAGTGCGTCTGTCTGATAGATTAATTCTGACAGTCACGTCTCTTTCAATAAATGTTGAAGAAAAATATACTGGTCTCAGTTTTTTTTTCATTTGGTATGTATACTAACGGTTGTTCTATTTATCCTGGATACAGGTCATAGTGAAGGTACGAGAAGATGAACGAAGCCACAGGCCCGTGAAACCAGCGCCCTTGCTCGTTGACGCTGTGCCAAGGTAAGAAGCAGAGTATATCAACAGTCACCCGAATTTTTTTTATATCCATTAATCCATTACATTTTTAAAAACAAGCACGCCATAGTCAACAAATAGCGGACAGGGTGTACCCTTGTTTCGCCGACAAACTTTTCATCGAATATCATTTCATCGACAACAAATCATCGAAAGTTTAGTTCGAGTAAAATTGTTTCGAGTAATTTGGTTTCAACTACTATTTATTTGAAATTTTCTTAGTTTTAATAAATACTATTCAACTAATATTTCTTCATCGCTGATTCATTTCAAAGTACTTCAAATAGCAGAACTACAAAACATCGCAATTCATTTAGTCGACGTATTATTACAAAACTTTCTCATTTGCCGTACTACACATTTATGGATGTTTTATTCTAGGAAACTTCAAATTGTCGATTTTATCGTGGCACATCACATACGTCCATAATTAGACTATGACCATTGGCTTTAATCCTATATTAGAGTACCAGTAGGTTTAGGTTAGGTTAGAACTGCGATGCTACAACACGATGAACGGGTTTTAAAGTAGGTTTAGGTTAGGTTAGAACTGTGACCACACACAAAAACGACCAGTTTACAGAGTAAGTTTAGGTTAGGTTTTTTTTTTTTTTAATGCTACTCCTCCAACATAATCGGAGTCTATGTTTACATGTTTTGTGTTTTCTACCGCATTCATTCAATTTCTCGCTTTTATGCCTCTCGCACTGTCATTCTTCATACTGTTCTTTCTGTCATACATCATATCTTTTACTTCTTGGTTTGGGTGGGACTCCCAACTATCTATGCGTCTATACTTATTTTATTCTAGGGTAATAATGTAACTAAACACTGTTTTTATTTGATGATGTCCTTAATCTATTTTACTTGTTTTACATAAATTCCATATGTTTATAACATTATACTGAATATATTGCCTAAACATAATTTGCCTATTACGTCTTGTTCCTCTTTGCTACTACCTTTACAATGTTTGTACAATACATCAAAAACTTTTCTGTGTCTCTTCCTTGCATAATGTTGCTTATGCTTTCCTCGTCCAATTTCACATCAAGGGTCTGCTCCAATTCAAACCGCTCCTTGGCGTGAATTGGGCATTCCAACAGGACGTGACGGACTGACTCCTTTTCCTCGGGGTCACAGGCGCACGATGAACTCTCTTTGCACTTAAAGCGATTCAAGTACTCAGAGAATCCACCGTGCCCTGTTAGTAGTTGAGTGCTATAGAAGTCAATTTTCATTTTCCTCGTCAGTTTGTATGCGGCGATTGCGTCCGGGAAAAACAGTTTTGTTACTGATGCGGTTTCGCCAGTTTTGTACCTCTGGTTCCATTCGTCAAGCGTTGCCATACGAATGCTTCGTTTGACGAATGAAATCGGACACTGGTCGTAGTTTGCCTTTCTTTTGGAGTCGACAGCGGCTTGCTTTGCTAATTCGTCCGCTCGTTCATTTCCCTCCAGTCCCGCATGCGCCTTTATCCAATGTAGGACGATTGTTTTGCCTTGTTTGAAGGTGGCTGTAATATTTTTCCTGGCTTCGACTACAAGGGGATGGAGGCAATGATGATTCTGGATTGTTTGTAACGCTGCCATAGAGTCGCTGTAGATTCCAAAAGTTTTATTTTTGTGCTTCCTTGCTTCCGTGGTTGCTTCGCGTAACGCAAGTAGTTCCGCCTGGTAAACCGTGCAGTAGCTAGACAGAGCAAGTTTGCGGGTTTTCGTCTCGATTTCGCCATTCCATATTGATAACGAGGCTCCAACTTTACCCGCAATCTTGCTTCCGTCAGTGAATATGCGAGTTTCATACCCACTATTTTGATCTACATCTTCTTGGGTTTCCAGACGTACAACCTTTAGGTCTTTGCGTTCTGCAGGGTGGGGCATTTCTGCTGCTGGTAGCATTTGTTCCACCTCCCGATCTGCTAGGACCGACGGTGGTACTCCCTTCTTAGCCTCGTATAATGAAGCTGCCTCTCGGACTCGGAGGTCTAGAGGGAGCACCCCTGCCAGGATAAGAGCCGAGTTTAGGGAAACTGTGCGGTACGCCTTGCAAAGCTTCAGTGCGATCCCACGCTGAACGGTTCCAAGTTGTTTTATTATGCCAAGTTTATTGGTTGCTGGTGCCCATGCGCTGGCCGCATAAAGGATAATTGGTTCAATCGCGGCAACGTAAATTGTACGAAGCACTTCTGGGTGGAGGCCCCAGCTTGCTTTAGCTGCTCTGGATAGTCTTTTATGGATGTCCACTGCTTTTCGGCAGACATTTGAGACGTGGCTGTTGAATGTCAGCTTACTATCAATGGTGAGTCCGAGCATTTTTAGTTCTTGAACCTCCGCAATCGCAATTCCGCCCATGCTAAGTCGTGGGGTGTCAAATTTTAACTTGCGTGTTATAGTCATTGCGTTCGTTTTGTGAGGTGCAAAATTGAGTTTGTTTCTGACACCCCATTCCCGAGCATGTTCGAGGGCAGCATTTGCTTTGGTTTCTATCTCCAATGCGGAATCACCATCGACCACCAGCACGACATCGTCTGCAAATGCCTGGCAGTAGTCGCCTCTACTATCAAGGTTTTTAAGTAGTGGGTCCAGCAGTAGATTCCATAATATGGGCCCAGCAATGGATCCTTGTACGCAGCCTTTATTGGTTTCGAGACTGAATTCCTCTCCTGAGTACCTCACTGTAACTTTCCTTTCGCTCAGATAACTGTCCATTACTTTTCTCAGAATCGTGGGACACCCCTCCTCTGCCATTCTGATTTTAATCGCGGGCCACCAGGCGCCGTCGAAGGCTCCCTCTATATCCAGTGATATCAACGTGACTATTTTCTTTCTGTCTAGTTTGTTCCGGATGTACTGGATCAGTGTATAGAGCGAGTCCTCGGTGCTACGCTGGGGCATAAAACCGTACTGGCGGGGGCTTGTTTTTGGTATCAGGTAGTATTTCAGCCTACCTACGATCATTTTTTCGTATATTTTACCCATGATCGGGAGCAGCCCAATGGGTCTGTATGACTTGGGGGCTGCGTAGTTGTCCTTACCCGGTTTTCTCAGCACTACTACGGTGGCCTCTTTCCAGGTTTTAGGGAAATAGCTGTATTGTAAACATTTGTTTAGGAGGACAAGGAATATTTCTGGGTCTGTCTGGATAGCGTGGCCACAAACGTCCGAGGTGTGTCCGTCCGCTCCTGGTGCCTTTTTCGGGTTGAATGATTCTGTTGCCCATTTTAGTTCTGCCATTGTAAATGGCGGTTCGCAAATATCAATTTGGTCACTGGCGTTTACTTTGGCTGCTGCTTGCCTAATGTGCCTATGATAGTCATTGTCACTGCCTGGTGAGTCCTTCGGATAAAAGGTCTCTCCCAGTAGTTTAACCGATTCTTTTGCACTAAGGGTTTCACCATTCTTTTCTAGTGGCATATCTTCCTCTCTTTTTGTGACTCTTCCTATTACCCTGTAAATTCCTTCCCATAATCCTTCCTTATCCTGTTTTTTACAAAATTCCTTCCAGCTTTCCACTTGTTTAGGTTAGGTTAGGTTAGGTTTAGGTTAGGTTAGAACTGCGACCTACACGACAACGAATAGCTTTTAAACCACACACAAAAACGACCAGCTTACAGAGTAGGTTTAGGTTAGGTTAGAACTGTGACCACACAGAAACAAATAGTTTACAGAGTAGGTTTAGGTTAGGTTCGACCTGTGATTTACACAGAAGCAAACGTATTGCAGAGTAGGTTTAGGTTAGGTTAGAATTGCGACCCTACACATCAACGAACGGTTTATACATATAGTAGGTTTAGGTTAGGTTAGAACTGTGACCACAGACAAAAACAAACAGTTTACAGAGTAGGTTTAGGTTAGGTTAGAACTGTGATCACACTGTAACTAAACCTCCGCTCACCTTACTTATCTACTTACTTACTTGACTAACCAACATTATAGCTAACCCCCCTTTAAATATACCCCTTAAATTTGGCCTTGTGATCGTCTAGCGTGAATAAGTAGAACCCTTCGATGTGAACCGTGATAACTTAGATCCTTTAATGAGTATCAGCTGTATTTTTGACTAATTTTTTAAAATTTTATTTATTTATATTTTAAAGAAGAATAAAGGTTATTGTAGCATAATAATATAGTGTTATAGAAGAGTATTTTATCAGATTTAGGCCTAGAAAGTTATATGTGAGAAAATTAATGTCGTGATGAAGAAATTTTAGAATAAAAGTTAGTGAGTGAAACATACATGAAATAAATATTTAAAAATATTTTGGTAATCATCCGCTACGCCTTATTAGTGGTCCCGGCTTGGGCAAGGGCTTGCGATACGGTATGGGACCCCTGACCTGATCAAACCACTTTATCAGGATCCTAAGCGAGTAAGCCTGAAGGGCTATCTATCTACGAACTAACCCCTTTTTTATTTTGTTTCTTTTCCCTAGCTAAACCCCCCTTTCCCCAATACTGCTAATAAACCATAACTTCTCGATCTTTCTAATGTTTTATCGAAACACCGAGCAGTTGCTAACTTTTATAAGAACTAAGTCTACGAACTTTTCTAAGCTTTTGACTTTCCATCAGTGGACGGCGCTCGCATGCCACTGGGCCCTATAACAAACCTATGCTTTTTATTCCAAAGAATAGTTTGTTTCCCTAACCAACTTGATAGAATTTACCTTGAAAAACCAGTTAGCAACACTAAGTGTCCCGCAGCCACACCGAAAAATCAGAAATTGCTACCACAATTATTAATTTCACTCAAATAAATTAAGTAATAAGAGTTTTTAAAAATTACCAGTTTTACCACATATTTTAAGATAGTAAACACCACATTTAAAGTCCATGAAAACCATATAAATAGTAGTAGTTAAATTATTTCTCCACAATACACGTTGACCAATTATAATTTAAGACCAATCATAAAAGAACTCTACTTTCATAGAAATAGTGTGTGACTTTACCCTAGTCCTATCGTTTTCCCTACTCTAGCATATCTGAAACACAGACCATCACTTACCATAGATCTAATGTTCAGAATATGCACAAGTGTATCCCTACCATAAGCTGTACAGTTCAGCCAGCGAAGCTGAGATAGGCAACCTATAGGCTTGAGTTCTGATCCCCCCCTCTGCTTTTGCCCGCGGGCTAGGGTAGCAGAGAGTAGATCGCCCTATCCGTGTATATATCCAGTATTCTAGGACACACCAGTACCAGCCACATGAGAGACCCAGCTGCGATCAACTTTACTTAGATGTGGATCGATCACAACCGAAATCCCCAGCGACCAACGCCAGCATGGACTAGAGCACCGAGTAAATAAATATAAATATATATAGGACCCCAGCCTCAAATACTGCCGACTTCAGTGAGCAAGGATTACTCCTAATGTCTTTCGTCAATCGGGAAAGTCCTCACTTCCATCTAACAGTTGGACTCTTTGAGACCGGTGAGAAAATACGCTTTTGTAAGTATAGAAAAGCGTCCAAGCCCTCCACTTGGAACAAAAAGACCCCTAAACGCCTCTTATTTGACACCGTAAGGGAAGAAGCGCCTAGCCGGACAACAGTCTGTCACAAACAATGATCTGGCTTATAACTTTCACAAAATAACCCCATAGAAAATTACTAAATTCAATTTTACTGACCAACTAAACAAACGAGTGAAGTTTCCTTTACGTGCTATAATCTAAGCTTAGTTTTGCAAGAATTACTCCCTACAAAACCAAACACAGACTTATCTCCAAGCACCAGCCATACATCGACCCAGTCTTTGTATTGCTTGACGGCACTCATGAAACAAAGCACAGAAAACTTCACTATACACAACAATTTAAATGTAACACTACACTATAAATAGAACACTAAATTAACCCCACAACTGACAGTAAAGCAATTCCACCACAGGTCCAAATTCAACTGTACGACGATATTGTCCCCGCACAATCAAACAAAGACACAATTTCAAAGTTTACAATCACTTAGAATAATTTCCAAGTAAAAACAAACAGAGAAACGATAGCAGAACAACTTCACTCACCAGTATAACACACGAAAGCCAGAGACACTGTTAGTCTTGTGGATATTGTAAGAATCACGCGCGTCGGCTCGCTCCGACCCTTTTATAGATTCTATCTCCGACTTCCGACTTCTGACATCGGACTTCCGACTTCTGACATTCGACTTCCGACTTCTGACATCGGACTTCCGACTTCTGACATCCGACTTCCGACAAGATGGCTACTCAATCGTGTGCTTTGTTTACTAAGTCTTATGCCCTATGCATTAGAGTTCACGATTAACACACGGATGTTTGCTTATCAACACGTGCCGAGTACACGTGTTTTAGAGAGAGACAGAGCTATTGATATTGATACCTATGTAGTCCAATAGTGGAGCGATTCGCAAATATTTTTACGTAAATATTATTTTGTGGAACATTCTTATTTATTTTGTAAGTAATTTCGCAATGAAATATTTTATCTGTTACTAAATGTTACATTGAATGATATACTCAGGAAGCATAATAACCAATATTAGTCATTATTATTTCTTTGACTTGTAAATGAAATCCAGACATAATATCGGAACGTTACGCAGTTGACAACTGTCAGTGTCAGTACTTCGCCCATGCGAACGTAGTTTGTTGATAAATACGTTTTTCCAACCTGTTTTGCATCAAATAATAGTGAATTTTATGAGTGAAGACGTGACTAAACATGTGATAAACCATCAAAGATATTATTTGTTAAAATATTCAATGAAATCCCGAAGGAAATATGCACCAAAAAGTTGGTCAAGGAAAAGTTGATTCGCCGTAAGTTTTATATGTAATAACGAGTCCATTTCCTCGTCATAGACGCTTGTTCTGTTACAACACAAAAACAAACGACTTGCAGAGTAAGTTTAGGTTAGGTTAAAACTGCGACCCTACACAACAACGAACCGTTTTTAAAGTAGGTTTAGGTTAGATTAGAACTGTGACTAAACAAACAGTTTATAAATTGTAAAATTTTAGATGAAATCATAATTGAAATAATATTATTCGTAATGAATTGTATTTAATGTAAAACAAAATGAAATGAAAAAACACGAAATGAAACACCACGATATAAAGTATACTCGGAATAACTTATCTACGAAGTAAAAGTCTACGGTTTAATTTTACTTGTGTCGATTGTTCTACGATATGAACTGTCGATGAAATGAAATTATTTGAAACGTTGTCTTTGAAATAATATTCGAACAAGTGTCTGTCGGCGATTCAAGGGTAAACCAGCGGACAGGCATAAAGATCAAAAATAATGTCCACTCGTTTACTGGACGAGTGGACATTATTTTTAAATGAATAAAATTTATTGCAAATTCTAATTGGGTAGGGGATAAATGATTTAATAATGACAAATACAGAATTGTATGTTCCCTGGAATTCATTCCAAGCCAATAAGTAGACGAAAAGCTTACCGGAAGTTTGTTTTCAGATACATGTGCGATGCAGAGAAGGTATACGTGATCATCGGAGGCCTCGGAGGCTTCGGTCTTGAGCTGGCTGACTGGCTCATCATGCGTAAGGCTAGGAAGGTGCTGCTGACCTCACGCCGTGGCATTACCAACGGCTACCAGGCTTCCAGACTTCGGTAGGTCATCTTCTTCAGTCATCCTTATCATCAACCAAAAGACGTTGATATTTGAACTTTAGCAACGATCAAAAGAGAAGAGCCGTTGTTTTTTTTATAAAACCCTATTAAAATCAACTGTAAACATTCGATTGTATTCACTGTTGGGCCTCTGATATCATATTTACACGGATGACGTCCTGACATCTCATTAGTCCGATTCGAGTATAGCTTTGACTTTGGCCTTTAAAACCCTTGGTACTTTAGACTAATCATGAAGTGCGAACAGCACGTTTACTTATCCTATGGCTATCTCTTTCCATCAGCGCATGGGCAGGATACGGAGCAGACATCCAAATCTCAACCCACGACGTCACCACCGAAGCTGGTTGCGAAGAGATGCTCAAAATGGCGTTGAAAATGGGACCCGTGCAAGCAGTCTTCAATCTTGCCGTCGTGCTCAAGGATTCTATCTTCCAAAATCAGACCCCGGAGACTTTCAAGACTTCGTTCGCGCCTAAAGCCTTGGCGACGATGCATCTGGATAAATTGACGAAGAAACTATGCCCAGAATTGAAGTAAGTATTATCTTCTATTTTTATCATTTCTATACCTGCGTTTCCCTTGTGTTGTTAATGTTTCAATCCTCACACTATGTTTTTCCTTTTTTTATGTTTGGTAATTTTAATAGTATTTTAACATTGCTTATTTTGCAACTTTTGTACCGATTACCTCTATGACAATATAAAAACCACTAAGAATCTCAAATGTTATAATTACAAGCTATCAAGTAGCATCATTAAGGGAGTGAAGTGCTATGTAAAAGACATCCCTTTGATCGTGTTTACATTCGCCTTATTTATTTATTTATTTATTTAAACTTTATTGCACAAAAGACAAACTTAATGTACAAAAGGCGAACTTAATGCCATGAGGCATTCTCTACCAGTCAACCTTAAGGCAAAGCAGAGAAGATTGTAGGCGGTGCATTGAAAACAAAAGAACAGAAAAAGAAAATCAGAAATCTAAAACATACTTAGTATACTTACATCAAATAAGTAATACATAAATACATATAATTGATATAATACATAAATATAATTTAATGATATATACATATACTCATTAAACTTGTTAGATAGATACTTAATCACCTCTATCCTCATCAGCATTTAAGATAACATCACTGCTCTCAAAAGCCACATCAGCATCATTTAAGAAAACATCATTGCTGTCAAAATCCACATCAGCAATTAAAGTAACACCATCGTTGTCAAAATTCAAATGAAGCCTCATCAGAAAGTAAACCCAACCTTCTTTCCCAGGGACTTCGTGGTATTCTCCTCCGTATCCTGCGGTCGCGGTAACGCCGGTCAGACTAACTATGGTCTCTCCAACTCTGTCATGGAGCGTATCTGCGAATGGAGAAGGAAGCTCGGTTTCCCCGCTCTTGCTGTTCAGTGGGGAGCTGTGGGCGATGTGAGTATTTTAACCTAAAAATCCTGTAGATATCAGTGTAATGGAACTATTTGAATTGGATGCTGGCAAAGTCAGATTTATACCGAAATGAGATGGATGTAGATGTAGAGATACATGATCCCACATAATACTTACAATATAAAAAATGTCTCCAGTCTTAGTCACTGTTTTCTGTATACTGGAATGAAACAGCAGAAATTTATGTGGTGTTCCATGTCTAAAGGGTCCTTATGGTTTATCTGCAGCAAAGACTTATTTCTCTTGAAATTTCAAAAGAGAACGTCCTTATTTTTCTTGATGCATAAGGATCCTCTTGTAATGGAAAGCTATATATTTCGAATCAACTTAAAACTGCTGTCCGTTATCCAACTAATTTCTCCATACAGGTGGGTCTTGTAGCTGACATGCAAGACGAAGACATGCAGCTCGAGATCGGAGGAACCTTGCAGCAGAGGATCTCGTCCTGTCTCCTGGCTTTGGACAAGTTCCTGAAGCAAGATCAAACGTCCATCGTGTCATCCATCGTGGTTGCCGAGAAGAAGGCTGGAGGATCTGGTTGCGGCAACCTGGTGGACGCTATTGCACAGATAATGGGTAAATATTATGTTTTAAGGGACACTATACTAACTTTAGTTACTTGTGTATTTATATCTCGCGTCGTTTCGAAGGAGACAGGCAGTCCTTGGTCTTATGAAGTTTTGGGAGAAATTATTCCAAAATCTTGTAGCTTAGAGATTTAGAATTACTTGAAGCTCTCATTGGTTATTAAAAGTTCTGTACTAAGTTTGGCTTATTGTCTCTTCTTCAGAACTCGATGATCAATATGTCGATATTTTGATACCCTCACTTTCATTTGCTCATCACTGGATTTCACGAGGGCAAAAAATAGTACTCTTAATTCAGTTCAAATAGGCACACAGTTGTTGGGAATGTTTATAAAATTCAATTAATCAACTTGACGTTTTCACCAGGCATCAAGGACCTGAAGACAGTATCTCAACAAGTGTCTCTGGCTGAGCTGGGCATGGACAGTATGATGGCGGTAGAAATCAAGCAGACCTTGGAGAGAGAGTTCGAGATCTTCCTTACTGCTCAGGACATCAGAACACTTACATTTGCCAAGTAAGCATAACATACCTGCTTTTGTTTAAAATGGTGCAACCCAATACCTATTTCCGATTATAGGGTTCTGATTCTGACCAAAAATATTATAATTTGATACAATGTAATTGATTTAAGTTTCTGTACTATTTATTTTATTTTATTTTATTATAAAAGAACGGATTATGGGTCTTCAAGCGAATTTTCATTAATGTATCTTTCATCCATAGGCTGGTAGAACTCACAGCACAACGCGAAGCAGAGTCCTCGACAACGGCCGCTCGTCCGAACACTGCTGACGGCGCGGCAGGTCTCAGGGTTCTGATGAGGAACTTCGGTGATGAACGAATGGTTTCCGAACCCTTCATCTACATGCCGACGATGGTCACTGATGGCAATGAGGTGAGAGTCTTTGTCTATATTTGACCAGAACTTTTCCAATTTTGATAAAGGCGCTGCAGGTTGAGCCTGAGGTTGAACCTGAAGGGTTCTGATGAGGAACTTCGGTGAAGAAGGAATGGTAAGAGTGGTTATGTACCCTTCATCTATATGCCAACCATGGTCACTGACGACAATGAGGTGAGAATCTTTGTCTATCTTTGACCAGGATTTTTAACCCCCGACGCAAAAACGACGGGGTGTTATAAGTTTGACGTGTCTGTCTGTCTGTCTGTCTGTCTGTTTGTCTGTCTGTCTGTGTGTGTGTCTGTCTGTGGCATCGTAGCTCCCGAACGGATGAACCGATTTAGATTTAGTTTTTTTGTCTGAAAGTTGAGTTAGTCGGGAGTGTTCTTAGCCATGTTTCATGAAAATCGGTCTACTATGTCGCAGTCGGGGGTTTTTCAAAATTTTAATTTTATTTCCAATACTGTTAATAAGGTGAGAACTTACATCAACTTATTCCAACAGTGCTGAAAGAGAGGATCCAAAACCAACACCTAGTGTCCCTTTCGACACTTTATTGAAATGTAAGGGTCCCCCCACATCTAGCGTCTCGCGAGCGTAGCGTCGGGCCAACTATATGGGCGAAGTCTTTTCCATACAGTTGGCCCGACGCTACGCTCGCGAGACGCTAGATGTGGGGGGGAACCTAAGAGGTACACCAAGCGGATATTGCCATTGCCTGTGTCTTACATAGAACGCACGCAGAGGCAGGACCCGCCAAGGTGTAAGGACTATTTGAGAATTGATGGAATCTGAAATGAACTCGGCTATTGGATGAAAGTGATGGACTAAATACTGGGCCATTATTGAGTGGAAATCGGGAATTGTGGGAGCAACTAGATATGCCAGGATCTTCAATAGTGATTGAATAGAACTTTCAATGAAATACCATATTCATCTCGCAGTACCTACACGACGATAAAGAATGCACATTGGTTTTACGTCTTCGTAGTGCGTTGTCTCTTTCTTGCTTATGTGCCGTTAATTATCTGTTTTAAATACCTACGTTCATCGCACATTCCATTTCTCATTTCTAGCAAACTGTTTACCCACTTATTATTAATTCTACTAAAACACAAAATTAAAATTTAGAAAAAACCCCCGACCGCGACATAGTGGACCGATTTTCATAAAACATGGCTAAGAACACTCCCGACTAACTCAGCTTTCAAACAAAAAAAAACTAAATCGAAATCGGTTTATCCTTTCGGGAGCTACGATGCCACAGACAGACACACACACAGACAAACAGACAGACAAACAGACAGACAGACAGACAAACGGACAGACAGACGGACAGACACGTCAAACTTATGACACCCCGTCGTTTTTGCGTCGGGGGTTCAAAAGGGTCTAACTCTCCTCATCGATTCTGAAGTTCCATATAAATTTTAATTACTCTCACAAGTAATTCAGTCTCTGAATGATAATTTGCATCTCAGAGAAAAAACCACTCAAGTATGCGGTCTCACGAATTTATGGTAATTTTTTTCTGAAAATAACTTGTCCTTATGTTTGAAATTCGGAGTGAACACGATTTGGTGTTACTTAGTGTTTACCTACTAGATGGATGAACTCTTATAAATTAACTCAATATCTGGGCGACCGAGCTTCGCTCGGTTCTGTTTCGTATCCTTGACATGTGTCGCCATCTAGTTCAAAAATGAATAGTACCTACATCGAGCGAAAGAATTCTCAGCCTTAACAACACAACTACTCCACACGAGATGGCGCGCATTTCGCCACAAAAACTCAAATAGTGTATTTTTCTATTCGTTTTAGCCTTGCTTGACCTGTTCGCCATCTAGTGTTTGCAATAAATAGTACTTACATCGACCGAAAGAATTCTGTCTTAACAGTACAACTACTGCACACGAGATGGCGCGTGAAGAAAAACGCATGAAAACTCGAAAATTCGCGTTTTCCGGGACCTAAGGATAAGTTAGACCGATTTTTCACCCCCAAAAACCCCCACATAACAAATTTCAGCGAAATCGTTAGAGCGGTTTCCGAGATCGTCAGTGTAAATAAATATATAAATAAATAAATATACAAGAATTGCTCGTTTAAAAGTATAAGATTAGGTAGGTATGTGTTATTTTATTTATTTAAATGCTTATGAATCTGAAAGTAGGCAAAAGAAAAGTTTATATAACTCTAAATTTACTCTTCTAATATGATGAGGAATACGCTATTAAAATTATATGGTTTTCTCATGTTACACTGTGTTTATTTGTAAGGTTAACAATAGGAAGTCAACTCTCCAAGGCAACATTTTTGCCAACTTTTCCTGCTAACATGCCAGAGTATATGCCTTGTTAATAATGTTTTTAATGAAACCACTTACTTGAAGACTGACTAAATGACTTTTTGTATTGCATATTATGTATAAGAGGGCTTAAACGAAATTTTTAATATAAGTTAGGTAACATATGATCTGTGATATAAATGACATAGGAGATACCTAACTAAAGTTCAGTTCAGTGTTAGGACCTGAATATGCCTCGCTAAACTGTATGCTTCAAGATATTATATGGGTGTTAGACTAACTTAGTAACTTAGAGCTGAAACTTGTGTCATAAGCAGGATTCGGCCATACATATTACAAACGTACAATATTCGTGCATGCACTTGCCATGAACTTGCATTTTAAGTGGAAATTGTTGCCATATTAGTTAGTTCGGGTTTTATGATTGTTAGTTTACTGAGTATTTGCGCTTAGTAAACTTTTAAGTCGTGTTCGTATTGATTTTATGAATAAGATAAGATCATAACACTGTCTTCGGTTAGCGCGATAGTTACTCATGAAATAAAACCGCGGATTATATCGCGTATAATGAATTCACCCTTTGACCATGAACGCTGTAAAGAGTTCGAAACATCGGGATATACAATATTAAATTCATTATACGCGATATAATCTTTCATAGTTTTACTTCAAGATCATTTTATAAAACTGTGTGCATGCCTCTCAGTTTATACCTTTTTAACCGTCTGCAAATCTCAAGGAAGAAGGTTATCAATTTGTCAGTATGTTTTTGTTACCAGCTATTGAGGTTTTAAAGTAACAAAATTAATTTAATTGCAACAATATACTGTACCTACTGTCAGCACAGTAAATTGACGAGTGAATGTAAATGACAGATCTTCAGAGTAGACGCACAATATTGAATGAGCGGATTTCGGGAATTTTATTGTCCTGTTTTTCACATAAAACCATTGCTAATGGATCATTTATTGTTACTGTATATAGACTGACGGAGATGAACATTTTTTTTGTAATTTTGCCACACCTTAATCCACAACTATTGCTTTCACAACTGGCATGCCAGCCACGTACAAAATACTTGAATTCCAGTTCATTTGCCAGTAAGTTTGTACGCGGCTGGCACGCTAGTTGTGAAGGCTCAATAAACTGTAGGTAGGTACTAATTACTTACTAACTTGACTGGCGCGGTAACCCTAAAAAAGTGTTGACCTCCAACACAAGAGCACGCCACTTTGATCGGTCTTGAGCGGTACCGCGCCAGCTGACGCTGAGCTCACGGAGGTCAACCTCCACTCTATCCGCCCAACGATATTTTGGGTGACGGCGTCCATTCGGTCTCCCCAAGTAGGCCGTTTTGACTGCCCGATCTTCCCCCATTCTTCAAGGTGACTTAGCCAACGGAGACAATGTGCTTTGGTTTTACCAATTATATGGGCATTTCAGAATCTGGGATCCCCCAATTACCTTAAGTTGTGAACAAAAATTAACTCACTGTCAGTTTTGTGACGATAAATTAAGCATGAAATTTCAATCAAAATATTGTTTTTGTGTTAATTACATAAACTTTAAGCGATAATCTGCATTTATAATGTGAAAAAAGTACATTTTTAGACAGATTTTATGCTTAGTTGTCGTCAAAACTGACAGCGAGTTAATTTTTGTTACCAACTTAAAATTGCCGTCAATAGAAATTGTCAACAATGTAAAGTTTACATTGTAAACAAACCATTCTATAAAATATAATTATTCTACCACAATTTGATTATTTGAAAGGTTGAGGATCATAATATGATATGAATTGATCAAATAACTCATGGATTTAGCCAGCATCTGATGAGTTAGAATGGAAATTAAAGACATTTTGACTACAAGGTTTGTTTACATTGTTCACAAATTCTATTGACGGCGACTTTAAGCTAATTGGGGGACCCAAATTCTAAAAATGCCTATATGTATTTGGCTCGGCTACTAGTTTTTCAATTTCGGCACACTGTATAAAATCACTGAACTCTATACAAATTTCAGGGTCACGAAGCCATCCACGATACAGAGAACCCTCCAATGTTCATCCTTCCTGGCTTGGAAGGTGCTGCTTCAGTGATGGAGCCTCTCTGCAAAAGACTGAAGTGCAAGGTCTGCGTACTGCAGTTGGGTGTTGAGCACCCTAATGAAGATATTGAGGCTATGGTCAACAGGCTGTACTTGGTAAGTAAAGATCTGCTCGGAGATCAACTTACATAGTTCCTAATAAGGCTGAGTCAGTCCGTTTTTTTTTTTAATTTGTTGTAACTTCATTCGATCCAAACAAACCGCGCATCAACCAAGACAGTGGTGGCGCAATATCATTGCCAAAGATCTAGACGCCTGTAGGTTAACTTGGTGGAAAACGATGACCAGTGACCTTATCAAGGTCGTGTTTTTGTCATTGGTCATATCATGCGTCACTTTCGCACTTACATGTGACAGTACAACGTGGCAGACATGGTCTTAGTCCTGTTGGATAGATCGAAATGGAAGGAGAAAAGTGAAAAAAACAGCCACAGTGCGAGACAAACGCCACACCTCGGACACTGGCAATCAAATATATGAAAGAGGCGCGTTCCTAGCACACAATCTAAGCTCGTGTAGGTGAACGCGTACTATGCTTGTATGAGTGACATATGACAGGTCGACTGTTCGCGTTTTTGACAGGCGGTAACTGTGAGGTAACCGAGAGGGGGTGGGCGGCACTTTCAGCGGGGAGCGGGAGTGGCCATACTGTACGATAGTACTCTTTACTATACTGTGCAAACGCTAAGAGGATGATGATGTTAATTTATGATAGCAAATCTATCTGTCTATTATTTAACTAACTTGTCTATTTCAGACTGTGCGAACCCGGCTGGCCCCTGGAGGACCGTTCGTGCTACTCGGCTACAGTTTCGGCTGCCAGTTGATGCTAGAGTTAGCTGCTAAGCTTGAGGCTGAAGGTCAGTGAAACATACATAATTTTAACCCCCGACGCAAAAACGACGGGGTGTTATAAATAAGTTTGTCATTTCCGACTATCTGTGGAATCGTAGCTTTCGAACGGATGAACCTATTTAGTTTTTTGTTTGAAAGCCGAATTAGTAGGTATACAGAGTTTTTCTAATTTTTTAAAGTAGCCTATCTAATCTCCGGGCTAGGCAGAACAAAACACTTATTTCTTTCACTTTTTTAGCAGAGCTCAAAGTGAAAATTCATACGAAAAAAGTTACGTTTCATTTAAGCAAGCTGTGTTTTCAAATCAGTATTCAACAATTTATATACGTACATAAGGTATTATTTACATGGCACGCTGTTCAAAATCCCTCACAATATGAGGCTAACAATAAGGCCCACTTGCACCAACCACTTAACTCAGGGTTAGTGGGCTGTCATCTGTCAAATTCCATATAAAATGGGGGCTCCATTTTCGTAGGTGCAAGTGGCCCTAAGAGATATAAAGGAATTTAATTAGGTACCTACCTACATCATTTTTAGGGTTCCGTAGTCAACTAGGAACCCTTATAGTTTCGCCATGTCTGTCTGTCCGTCCGTCCGTCCGTCCGTCCGTCCGTCCGTCCGTCCGTCCGTCCGCGGATAATCTCAGTAACCGTAAGCACTAGAAAGCTGAAATTTGGTACCAATATGTATATCAATCACGCCAACAAAGTGCAAAAATAAAAAATGGAAAAAAATGTTTTATTAGGGTACCCCCCCTACATGTAAAGTGGGGGCTGACATTTTTTTTTCATTCCAACCCCAACGTGTGATATATCGTTGGATAGGTATTTAAAAATTAATAAGAGTTTACTAAGATCATTTTTTGATAATATTAATATTTTCGGAAATAATCACTCCTAAAGGAAAAAAAAGTGCGTCCCCCCCCCTCTAACTTTTGAACCATATGTTTAAAAAATATGAAAAAAATCACAAAAGTAGAACTTTATAAAGACTTTCTAGGAAAATTGTTTTGAACTTGATAGGTTCAGTAGTTTTTGAGAAAAATACGAAAAACTACGGAACCCTACACTGAGCGTGGCCCGACACGCTCTTGGCCGGTTTTTCTACTATATTTTTGCTTTCTTACAAGAGGTAGTTAGAAAATATGAATTATACAGAATTCATTACTTGATTGAAACTTAATCAAAATAGTGTAACTAGAAATAAACTGATGAACAACAAATCAAAACTGATATTGACGCCCGACTTTGCTCAGACGTCATTGATAGTGAAAGTTAGTTAGTTAACTAATAATTAACTAACTAAAGTTTAACGCTATTGTTCTCGAAGCAGCGAATTATGAAGGCTAGTCGTTGTAGTTTTATTTTCAGGCATATTTTGCGCTGTAATTTAAATTACGGAGACTAGCTTTTTTATTACAAGAGGTGTATCACAGCAGTTCTCAAAAGTTTGTACAAAAATTAAGGATTTTTTTATACCTATTTTGTTACCAACACTTTTTGATGAATTGAGATTTTAGTATCTAAGTTATATTTCGTCATTAAGATTTTCTAGTATATATATATTCTTAATTATAACAATTATGCTGTATATATCTTACGAAAGTCGACTTATATTAGGTGTCAAATAATTAGAAGTTTCACTTCAAATATTTGTGTTTCAATATTGTACTATATGTTGGTATTAGAATAGGATCAAATAAAATTTGCTGACGTGGCTATGTACAAACTTTTTAATAACTGCTGATCAATGTCATGAATACTGCAACATATTTATGAGTTATGAAATTACTTGTTCCGTATTTAAGTATTTTTTTCTTTTTACAATTATTGTTTTATATTGCAAGTGTGATGAAAGACATTGTGTTTAACTCGGGGCATAAGAATATTTGAAACTTGAGCCTCCAGGAAGCAGTCTTGATTTAACTTACTCTCGTTAGTAATATTCAACTTCCGTCCCACGTTGCACAATTTACTATTGTGCAAGCTGCATCTTCTTCGGTTTTTTTCTTCATCCATTTCTCAAGCATCGCTAACCTTATCGTATTACTTCCAACAGGTCACAAAAACGGCCTGGTCTTCTGCGTGGACGGAGCTCCAGACTTCCTCCAAGCAATTCTCACCACCGTCATCTGCTTCAAGAGCGACGCCCAACTCCAGAACGCTCTCATCTGCCATACTATGGACATCGTCGCCCCCAACAATGATATTTCCACAGCCTTAATAGAAAAACTCAGCCAAGTCGATACCATCGAAGAGAAAATCAAAACCGCAATCGAAATGTCCCCTGTGCAAGCCAGATACACACCTAAATTCATTGCTTCTGTCGCCAAAGTTACTTACGACAGAGTCAAAGTTGTTCTCAATTACAATTCTAAGGATGTCAAAAAGATTCAGGCTCCTATTGTACTTCTGCGTCCTAAAGAGAATCTTCCTAACTTAGTATGCGATGAGAACTACGGTCTTGATAAATTCACGAATAGCAATGTCACTGTACATTACTTGGAAGGTACTCATGTTACTATTATTGAGAATAAGGATTGTGCAAATATTATTAATAAGGTTTTGATCGAGAGGGACGGACAGACGGGCAAGCAGATGCAGAGTGTTACTACCATGATCCAGAGCCACAGGCAATTCATTTGCAGTTAGATTTAGTCTTTGGTTTGTATTCTTTTCATTTGTATTTATATCGTCTTCTTCTTAATTAGACATTTTTGAAGAGAGTTTGTGTTTTTTGATTGTATTAAGTAATTTATTGCAATTGGTATTTTTAATCACGAAATTTCTTTAGTCGATAAGTTTTTTAGTTAAATATTTATTGTTTTTGGGGTTAATTTATAATACTACCTTTTATAATAAGTGGCCATTTTTTTAGTTAGTTTATAAGAAAATTTAAGTTATTTTGTTCCTTTAGGTTAGCACAGTCCAAAGAGACGCCAGTACCAAAAAATATTCACTAATTAGGACTTATTTTTTATTATTGTTTTAATATTGGAAAAGGTGAATTTTGAGGTGCAATAATTAGTAAGAGTTATTTGGTGTTAAAGAAGGGATTATTAAATTAATTAATATAATAAATTATTGATTTTTATTTACTATTTACACCACAATGGAACCAATATCCCATATTCGACTTCTACGACACCTACGGGAGGAAAAGATGAGATGTTAATAAGGTGCATTGGGGTAATTTCGAATCACATGAATGCTCAGGTAATTTCTAAATCGGAATCTAGATATGATGAAAATGGTGTTTGTTATAATGTGACTTTCGAAATTAGACGACTTTCGAAATTACCCTAATGGTATAGAAATTGGAACAAGGCGCTAAAATATTCAGTCACTTCCGTGTTTAACTTACATAATTAACGTACTCACACCTATTTATTCATAAAATTTACATTTGAATACGTAGTATGAAATGATTTATATAACAATGAAATTAAAATACAAAAAACGAATAAATAATTTCAAAGGAAAAATCGAAACAGGTTAAAATAATGAATACAGTATCTTTCAATGATCTCCATGTTAAACAATCAGACAAAAATACGGACAAAACGTTTGTCATGTTTAAGCATTTTACGTCAAAACGGTGATACTTGAGAAGAAAGAAGACCTTCGTTGAATTTGGTTTGGATTAACTTTAGTTTTACTTTACTTTATAAAAACAAAAACATATACAAACTTGACAAGGTTAAGAGGGCTTTAATTATGTGAAAAATAGTGAAATCGCGACCGAGCGCTTAATCATACCGTGTGTGGTATCAAATTAAAGGGATTTTCAAGTAGTTTACAAATATGTAACATATTATAGGACTTTTTCTACTTGGTCTAACAAAATATGAGAAAATGACCAGAAATGGTAATAATTGTGACGGTGAAGACTCGTTTTCAAAAAATTGCCAAAACTATATGATAGAACTTTATAATCACTAAGGAATAAGAGCAATTTTAGTAAACGTTGCAGATTAATTTGGTACGAAAATAACTTCGACGTTATGTAGATTTTAAAAGAAATTGTTACCTATTAAATTTAGTTGATTTCTGAAAAAAAAAATCGCCTTAGCCTCGTTTACTCTTTTTCAAAACCTTATTATAATAACGTAGTCTGAGAAGATTGTAGTACAGGATAAACGTATTATAATTTTACCAGTTTCAGTATTCAAAATTGTTCAAATTTTACAAATAAGATCGACTAATTCAGCGCTATACGTGGTTTTTCCTAAACGTGCAACAGAGAAAAAATCATAATTAATTTAGTGAGTTAGTTTTCAAAAATTGTTTGCCCTTTATAGAGTATAAAGTTTAGTTTCTTTTTAATTTAATTTACATTATTTTATGTCACACCACACTGTAACAGTTATAATATTAACATAGTTTCGTTTAGTTTCAATATGACAACATTCCAGCACGCCCACGTATTGTTGGTGAAACAAAACCTTATGAAATTCCACTGAAATAAATGTTTTTGGGACGAGCCCTTTATCTCACACATGAAGAACTATTTGGCGTCATTGTATGTACGTTTTAAAGCCTGTGTGAGTAGCCGAATGCACAATCGCTCACGATAATAATATATTCCTCGTAGCTATCTATCTCTATCGCTCTTGCGTATTGGCGCGACGGAGCCAGACTACATTTCTGCGGTGTTTCGGTGGCAATTCGCGTCATTATCAGTTGTCCTTTGAAACAAACGAATACAATGTTTCGGAAACTCAGTGCAACCGGCTATTGCCGACTGTCAAGCACAAGGTCAGGGGACTATTGCCGACTGTCAAGCACAAGGTCAGGGGACTATTGCCGACTGTCAAGCACAAGGTCAGGGGACCCCCTCGGCTCCCCGCCTCTCTTACTCATAAACCCTATTCCTGCGTAGGAGTTTTAGTTAATGTCTGGGTAAATTGTACACAATGAGGCGTTAGGTCTCTCAAATTCAATAGTCTATCATTACTAGAAATTCGCTACCGTTTCAAGACGCCCGTAGACGCCATTTTATTTTATTTAAAGCCTTCTACAGCCGTTTTTCAGCCGACAGTCAGCATTAGATTAGGCGAGCAGAGCCACTAGTCCGTATTCTCATTGCTTTTGAGAGCCTTGTGTCGGTTATTTAAAAAAGGAACAAAAAATTAAATAAATATACTTACGGCAAATAATATCATATTTTCAGCACAGTCAATGTAGGTATTTTTTTTATTATAAACTGGCCAGTGACTGACCTTAGTCGCACCTGATGGAAAGTGACAAGGCCGAAGTTGTAGCTCACTGGTTCATTAATAGCCTATTCACTCTTGACTTGAACACAGATATTAGATTTTTAGGTATTTAAAAATACATGTAAACAAAATCTAACCTCAAAATGTTCCTTAGACCAGTTTGAGAGTAATAGAAAAGATTGACATGACTACTATGATTCTCGTTTGTCACTATAGTACTGTATAAAAGTGGCTTCAATTAAAATACTATTGTGCTGACCAAACCTGAGTCAGAACAAGCTAAATTACTATATAAGATTTACAAGGAATGTATACATGTATATTAACTAATTTATGGCTACTGTATAATGTTCGCGAACGTAAGGAGCGCCATAATCGCTCAGCGACTAAGCTCCTTAAATTATGATTTAAAAAAAAACTAAGTAGTGATACTTAGATCTAAGCATCATAAAAGCTTCTAGTGATTTTGACCAGCCTTCTCAAATGGCTCTAAAAGTACTATTTTTTCCGTGAAAAGAAAGCGAATGGAATAAGACTCGGCCGTAACGAAGTACGATCAGCTTCGAAGATAAATTGGCTTGGAGCCATATTGAAGCAATTTTAACCCATTTTCATAAAGAAATTTTCAGCATACCTGATTTATTCAGTTTCATTTCAATGAGAGGACTATGGTGTACTTCTTTCATCAGAGTGGCACCCATAAGGCACCCATCCACCCATTTTCATTTTATACCACCAATTCATCATATCTTATCGGCATACCCCTTTCCAACCAAAGAAATCGAGGTTTGCTGAATAAATTTTGAATTTTATCAGCTCGGGTGTAAAGGGCTAAATAACATGATTTTAGTGGTTTCATCAGTACCAACTATTTTCATTCAAAAGTGCAATTTTATGAAGTAGAACTTCATCACCGTCTAGCTTGGCACTGGTATCTTTTTCGCTATTTAGCTGAAATAAAACGGTTTTATCCTAGGTATTTGAAGTCGGTTTTTCATCCAATATAGTAGTAGAACTTTGTAAGCGTGGCTTGGCACCGTCATCAAACTTTTCACCATTTAGCTTAAATAAAACGGTTTCATCAATTTTTAAAGTCGGTTTTTCATACAATATAATGCAATAGAACTTTGTCAGCGTGGATTAGAGCCGTCTTCAAACTACCACTATTTAGCTTAAAAAAACGGTTTCAACATTTTTTCATCCTCTTTGAAGTCAGTTTTTCATCCAATAGTACCTACAGGTAGAACTTCGTCGGCGTGGTTTGACGCTATTCTTATCATCAACACCGTCTTAAAGCTATTCGCTTACTAGCGCATATAAAACGTGATGATAATTTCATCCTTTTTGACGAAAGCTTTTACTTTTTTCGATGTAGGGAACAAATCAATATTTATTTATTTATCAATTATTTTATTAAATATTTTTTGATTTGTTTTTTATTCCCGGCTTCGCCACCAGTGGGCTTGATCGCTTTTTTTAGTGTATGGTATTTTTTTCAGTTTATAATTTTACTTTTTTTTTTTTTCACGAATAAATATTTCTTCACTATTTCGTAGCTCCGTGGACTCCGTGGCAGTGTTAAATAAAGCGCCGATGGCCGGAGCTCTTTAAGTTCATTGAGTAATAAGGCAAATAGACAAACTCCAGATCGCTCTAACTAGCTATTGGACTTGGCACTTACAGTTTTTATATGCTTTTTTTAGTCTCTCTATTTTAAGACTAACCGGTTAGAGATAAGAAGATCAATTTCAGTACAGTGCAAAATAAACTTTATTTTATTTATAAATGCTGAAAAACGTTAAAATTTATAAAAACTGGAATTGGACTGATAAAATAGTTAATGCTTCGATTTTCCCAGATCTAATTTTTGACGTAGGTAGGTATATTAAAATTAAACTTAAGTACCTACCTAAATGAAAATTATATTAAGTAACAGGTACTTAAAATTAGGTTACTTAAAAATAAAAGTAATGTCAACTTATTAGCTCATTACAATTCCATTTTGCGTCAGGAATAGATAATAAATTAAAATTTTCAGAAATGTTCGAAATCATTCAAGACGATTCTTAAAGGTCTAAAATTTTACTTTTTTTTAAGTTCCTCAATTTCAGACAAATTTTAAAATAAATCCGTTGCTTACTGATCACTAAAAAACCTAGAACCAGTACAAATGAGGTCAGCTAAGTTGTCCAGGCTTAACTGTGGCTTAACTAGCTGACTGCACTGACAACTTGACGTTTTAATACTCATTAGTTTACCTGCATTTTTAAATTTAAATAAGGGTTTATACAATGTTTTGCAAAGTCGCTAACTTCAAGCTCTGATAAATCCATTATATTTTTTTACAAAATAATCATGCGCTGATCCACGGGGGATGGGGTCATGGTGGTCATGACCCCCCCTGGAGCCTAAGTTGGCCATACAAATAGACCACGTGACCCCCCCCCCCCCGGGGGCCCCGGACCTTTACCACGTGACCCCCCCCCCCCCCTGGGCACGACGCTGGATCCGCGCTTGAAAATAATTATCAAATCTAGCTTTTTTAAATACTTACTATGATCAAAATTATGACTGTTTAGTTGTTACTAAGTATATTTTTTTATAATATTAAAGGAATCCTACTTTCGATACTAGTAATTTAATTAGAAATGTTTTCAAAATTTCACATTTTTCAAAAGTTCAACCCATATGTTTCGCACGAAGGAATGTATGAAAAATCTTAATTCTCCCAAAATTCAATAAAGTAAAACAAAATCCATTAAATTTTCTGATTCATATTTTTTTCATTCATTCATTGAATCATTTATTCATTAATTCACTCATTTTATTCTCATTCAAATAAATCTCGTTATGTAAGTGAGTTGAAACGTCATCATCCGCTAGGGAGGGACCCAATTATTTATTTATTTTGGACAAACCGAGGTAAGGAGATAAAAGTAATGTGACAAGTTCTCCTTAGAGAATATTTTATTATCACGGCTACGATAAAGGCCAATTCTGATTTAAAAAATGGTTTAGTTTACATCTGGATATTTTTTTATACCACGTTTGTGGCAAACAGGTATATGGCCCGCCTGGTGGAAAGCGGTCACCGTAACCTATGGACGCCTGCAACTCATGGGGTGTCACATGCGCTTTGCCGACCCATTAGAAACTTGTACACTCCTTAAAAAAGTTTTGACCAGATCGGACTCAAGCCATTAAAACTGAAGTAAATAATGCTCAGAACCTAACTAAATACCATAGCTGGGCGTCGTTAATTAAATAGTTAACTTCGATAATCGTTAATCCGTTACTAAAAAAGTTAACTTCGTTAATCGTTAAAGCGATACATTTCTACAAATTTAACGGAAGTTAAAGTTAATCGATAATCCGTTAACACGTGATAAAACTTGAATTTTACTTGCATCAATAATCCATTATATCTATTGTATTATGTTACTGTTCAGTACAGCAAAGCCTCTCAAAACATCCCTGATAGGTCAAAACGAAATGTTAACAAATGTGAGTGTGTATTAAAACGTCCCACTGTGTTGGTTACCATTAAGGCGAGATTTACTTGTATATTTATATGAATATACTGACAAAGTGGCTTTATAGCATTCGACAAAGTGGGACGTTTTCCAGTGCACATTCACAAAAATCACAAATTATCGTTTTGAAGTGAATGTGGTCATAAATTATTATGCTCCAATTAGCGGCCCTGACACAATCGCCATGGTAAAAACCCAGGATTCACTGAGTCAATGTTGGTAAAAATCGAAGCAAAGAGAACAATACTAGCTTATATATAATTTCGTATTTTTAACGATCGACATAGGGTTTTTTCAGTAGCGTTCACAACGTGTTTTACGCTGCGCCGCTGGCGCCTGCCATGCTAGATTAACGATTAACGGACTAGGACAAATTTAACGGAAGTTAACGAATCCGTTAACACTTTTTAAAGTTAACTTAAAAGTTAATCCGTTAATCGAAATGTTAACTTCGTTAATTAACGATTAACGGATTAACGATTTAATGCCCAGCTATGCTAAATACATGCTTCATTTTTAAAATAAAACATTAAAGCTGTAGCCACGAACAAAATCTACCTGACAGGATAATTATCACTAACCATAAAAGATGTCCTTTGAAGCCTCTCATTTTAAGTCATCACAGAAAACAACCTTTTAAAAACCTATAATTTTTTCCTTATTTTTAATAACAACATAAAGTTATCAAAAAGGTTGTGGTTGTCATCATTACAAAAGCCTTTTTTCATTACCTAAGAATTTTCTAAACTTTAAAAAGGTCACATTGTATATTTATTCCAATTTGGACTCAAAAGTATAGAAAAAAGGTTGAAATTAAATACTGGCCCCAATGTGTGGGTGGAAAGATTACATCCCTTGTCCAAATAATCTGGGGTAGGACAAAGATTTCTAAAATAAGGATAAGGCAATACAAATTTCATTGATGCGCCTTCGGAGAACGTTACAACGCGATTGGTGAATGAGTTCACATCACGCGTGCACACTTGCACAGCGCTGTTACTGACAGCGCTGAACTGGGTACGTAGCCAAAGATCACCGCACCCTTATGGGAGCGCGACCCCACACAGCCTCCGCAGCGGTGACGTAAAGTGGCCTCTCACACCCTGTGCCCAAGCAGGCGGGTACTGAGGTGTCGATGATCTACGATAAGCAGAAACGCTTACGATAATATCGTTATACTATCTCTATCGCTCTTCGATCGGCGTCTAGGGGCCGATTTGGGACCTGTATGCCACCACAGAATACTTAGAAGTACATATATAAAAGTACAAGTACAGAAGGCTCACTGTCAATGACCCGACATTGAGTTCTATTGCGCAGCGAGAAGGTCGTCAAACTTGATGGGCCGTGTACTCGCGGCCGCCAGAATGAAAGAAAGTCAGAGTGAGCCACCCTGATGCCACGTCCTTACCAAGTACTATATAAGTCAATGGAGTAGAATTAATTCTTTCACGGGGCGAAACGGTAGGAATGTTTTGTCCCTTTTGTCAACATTTAATTAATTCAGCTCAGTTGTATTTAGTTTAACCCTCGAAATTATTTCGACCTTTGCGATATTATGAAAATAATGTAAATAGATGTAAATAATTTCAATATAAATGTGACGTTTTCAACTGTAAATGGCTAAGAAATCAAGACGATTCGGTAGGGGTCAATTCTCCATACAAAAGCTCTCGACTATTTCCTCCCTGGTTTTTGAAGATAGAGCAATAATTTTTTCAACACAGATTGTTATTATTTTTATCTGTGTCGGACCGTTTTGATTTTTTTGATATTCTGCTTTTTAAAGACTCCAGATCCAATCAAAAATTTCCAAAAACGGCCTTTTTTATTGTGGCGCAAAAAAGGTGTGATACTCAAGATTGGTAACAATTAACAAAAAAAGCTAAACGATCCGACATAGATTATATCATTGTTATTCAGATTCTCAAATTTCGTTCCGATTGATTAAGTTTTGAAGGAGGAAAGAGTCGAGAGCGGAACCTCGATTTTAAAGATTTTTTTGAAATATCTTTTGACTGAGTTGTTCTTAATGGACAATTTTTTTTCGATAAATCTAGTTAATAACACTTGTATATTTAACTGAAATTCCCAAGTTGAAAGGGGGGCTCCTCTCCATTTTAGCATTTTCGCTACCGTATCCTCTCTGCTTATTATCTTCGGTTAGCGCGATAGTTATACTCATATAACTTTAAAGATCGTTATCAAGGTGCACTTTTCGTGGCAAATGGTACGGTTGGCAAAAAAAACAAATACATTTAAATATTTACTTTTTTCTTAGGATTACACCTCTATGGTACAAAGCCTTTTACGCCCAACTATATATTTTTTAAAACAATATACGTCAAATGACATTAATCTTAAAAATACATTACGCGAAGTGTACCTATATTATTTTAATCCAAATAATCAGCAACGTAGCGTATCAACATCTCTGGTGGAAAGGCACCCTAAAGCGGGACGTCGCGCATCGCGGCTCCGGACGGAGATGCGGAGAAACTCGGACGTTGGTGAGTTGTCTCCGCAAGCGAGTCCGTCGCTCCGCGTCTCGCAACGAGACGCGGCGGCAGTGTGACAACCGCCTGAAGACTTCCATTAATGAAATTATCACTAGTACCTATTCATTCTGATTTGTGTAGATCATAACGCAGAGAGTAGCGTGTGAAGACAGCCTTACTTACTTGGCTGGCACGATAACCCAAAATGAGTTTTGGCCTCCAACACAACAGCACGCCATTTTGCTTGGTCTTGAGCAGTATCGCGCCAGTTTTCGCCGACGCCGAGCTCACGGAGGTCTACCTCCACTCTATCCGCCCAACGATATTTTGGGTGTCCAGCAGGACGGCGTCCAATCGGTCTCCCCAAGTAGGCCCTTTTGACTGCTCGATCTTCTCCCATTCTCTCAAGGTGACCTAGCCAACGCCCTAATACAAAGACAGCCTAATGTTACGATAGTATTTTATACAATCGTGCTACAAAGCTTTTCAGTCGAGTACCATGTTTAGGCCACGAAGCTTGCTGAGTGGCCTAATAGTACGGTACGAAAGTGAAAAGCTTAATTATATCACTATTGTATACAATACTTTTTCTAGGAGTAATATCTTCATCATCAATGGACGGAAATATCATCATTCAAGTTAAAATTAATGTCAATAGCGTCGTTCACCGTTGTATCAACATCGAATTACCTAGCAACCAATTGTTTGTAATAGTCGTCTCTGATTGGCCGATAACGCGACAGATAAAAAAAAATGTATTTCAGATGCAGAAAATTTGGCCAGGTATCGCAAATTAGTATAGAAATTGTATGAAGTTCTATTTTTTAAATTATTATAGTTAACTAAAGTCAACTATAATGAGATATTATACTCGTAGTTAAGTTGGAACTGCCATATAGTATCCAATACTGAAAAGTTAGCACTTATAGTTTAGTCTGTGGTGTCCTAATTGACAGATTACAGACGACGAGTAGAAAAAACTATTTTCATACAATTCAGTTATATTAATGGAGGTGTAGGTACTCTGAATTCCTCGGTAAACAGATTATAGCGTATTTACTCATCGGGCGACATGCCTGCGGTGCCTTAAATAGTTAATTACTTATACATTAGGATTACTTATACTTAGGATTGGCAGGTAATAAATAACATTATTCACTCAATACGTATTGTGTAAGCCTTATGGTGCTTAATATTGTCTTCGGTTACCGCGATTGTTACTCATGAAATAAAACTATGGAAACGGATTAAATCGCGTATAATGAATTTACAATTCATCCCGACGTTTCGAACACTTTACAGCGTTCGTGGTCAACGGGTGACTGAGGAAAAATTACAATGTGCAAAAGCTACCCACATACAAGAAATATTAACGAAACCATGACCATAAATAATATAGATTTCTAAGGCAGGTTCACACACTATAAATAAAGCTAGTTATACAATATTCAAGAAATTTATCATTACTATGTTAAAAAACAATTAATCAATTAATCTACACAAAATTGACAAAAACAAACTGCAAATGCCCAACACCATACAACACAAATGCCTCACAGTCTTCGTCGTGATTGTTCCATTATCAGATATACTATTAAAGTTTGGATATTTCTTGATCTCAATGGCCTCGCGTAACATTCTGGGTATATACCGCTTCTCCTTAGCAAGAACCAGAGGCTTATCAAACTTTATAGCATGATTGACTTTGACATGTTCCATGTCATGTTCATGTCCTTATGGTGCTCTTACACTGACTGTTATATAACATTTATAATAACAGCTCAGTGTGCGAGCACCGTTAAACGGGCGATATTTAAACCAGACATAAAATTAATTCAGTGTGAAGATGTGTTTTTAAGTTACCTACTCTTAATTTTCACCCCATAATAGGCTACTTTCCTATACTTAAAATGAAATGCACGAAATAAAGCCCCAAATCATTAGAAGGAAAATATTATAAGGACCTATTATATTTTATGAAGTTCTATTTAATAAGTCAAATAGAAAGATATAAAGTAAATTAGTTGACCGTGACGTCACTCCTCAGGATTTCATATTAATTCCATATTAGAATATCGTTTTGAGAGTTTAAGAAGCTGATTTGACTAGTAGGAAACTAACTAGTTTTGTAAACAGTCGTCGTATCATGTTTAGAATTTTATCACTTATCAACGTGGATAAAGCATCCGTCACGCTTTGGAGAATATGTTAGTGCCAGAGTGACAGATGTCTTATCCACACGGATAAGTGATACAATTTGAAGGATAATACGCTGGAGGTTGCGATGACAGTTAATGAAATTTGTATTTTTACAAGCTTTTATTGAACTTGCCTTGTTAGTATGTTAGTGTGCGTCAAAACGTAGAAAGTAGAAGCTAAATTTGACCCACTTCCCGGTTTCCGATGGAGCTGAAATTTTGCACGCGTAAATCACGTGACAATGCAATATTATGGTATCATGGAGCTGATTTGATGATGGAGCAGAAAGGTGGTCATAGGAACTCTGTCATGAAACGTCGTACCCCATCGAGAAAGGGGTCTTAGAAACGTCTCGGAGAGCAGAAAATGACTGTTGAAAGAAAGGTACAGTCGGCGATAAAAGCTTGTGCCAAAAATGTTTTTTTTTTTTTTTTTTTTCAAAAAACTTATTTACTTATAAGTTGATACACGTTTCTTCTTACTACCTACTTCATAGAAAGAGTAGCCATCGTAACTATACATTGAAAGCGACAGACGCCAAGAAGCGAGGAACGACGTATACGTGACTGTCATGCTCAAACACTATGATCTTGTTTGATTAATCTTTGACCGCACTCTACACCGTATTTTTTAACCGCCTTCCAAATCTCAAGGGAAGGGGTTCTCAAGTCGTTGTATTTTCTTTTGGTTATTTTTTTTATTTTTTTTAATGTTTGTTCCTCGATATCTCCGTCGTTACTGAACCGATTTTGAAAATATTTTTTTTTGATAGAATATACATTCTATCAAAAAAAAATGCATACAGATTGGTCCCATTTTTCTCAGAACCCAGTTCTGATTATGGGATCCTGAAGAAATCGAGGGAACTCCTCAAATCTGAAAGGCATACATAATTATGGTGATTTTTGTGTTTTTAAAGGAACAGCATGCATTTACGTACGGAACAGAAACATTTGGTGCAGTGGAACTCCTGATGATGGTCAGAATGGAACTCCTCAAATCTGAACGGCACATTATAGTGACTTTGGTATTTTTATAAGAACAGCATGCACTTACGTCCAGAACAGTGACATTTGGTGCAGTGGATCTGCTGATGGAGGGTGAGCCGCCCCTGGTTAGAGTTCCGTTCTGATAATCATTCTCATCTGTAAGTACTTCAGAATCATCCAAATTTCAAAATTGGTTCAGAAATGACGGAGATATCGAATAACAAACATTAAAAAATATACAGACGAGTTGATAACATAATCCAACATTTGAAAGTATTTATCACCAGAAGCCCAAAAGGAAGGCGGTTTTTTTTTTTCTTAAAAATTATATTGAATCCCGTTAACTTCGGCATATAGTTAGGTCCATCACACAGAATGGCTTAGTTAGATTTCTTTTTGTATTATTTTCTAAAAAAAACATACACCTGCGATAGATGTTACATCAATTGCTGTTGAGAAACGGGCTATACTATACGTACATTTATATATCCTTTAAAACTATCGTATAAATCTAGCTTATGCCCGCGACTTCGCCTAGACAGACTACTTAGACAGGCTAGACAGATCAGATGTAGGACCGATATCCCATACATTACAGGCGCCGTCTTGGATTTTTTCCATTGAAATCCTTTCGACATCCGATATCGCATCGATATTCCGCGGACATTCCGGCTGTGGAATGAGCTCCCTGCCGAGGTATTCCCGATGCACTATAGTATGGGGTTCTTCAAAAAAGGAGTGTACAAGTTTCTAATGGGTCGGCAACGTGCATGTGACACCCATTGAGTTGCAGGCGTCCATAGGTTACGGTGACCGTTTTCCATCAGGCGGACCGTATACCTGTTTGCCAACGACGTGGTATAAAAAAATATCGGATCGGATTTTGTGAAAACGGACTAAGTTGATGCTGATCATAATTCTGCATGACTGACAAAAACTATCCACATTAGCAGAATGTGCCGAAATTTTGAAACGTAATAAATACAAAAGTCTTGGCAAAGAACACCTTTTTGTACCTTTTGGCGTAGAAACTCTAGGTCCATGGGGTCCCAGCGCGAACAAGATGTTCACAGAAATCGCGAAGCGTCTGGTTGAGGTAACTGGTGACCGAAGAGCTGGCGACTTCCTCGCACAACGTATCAGCATTGCGAGACAGCGAGGAAATGTCCCAAGTATCCTTGGTACAATGCCTCAAGAGCCTATTTTAGACATTAGCAAGCTTTAAGTTTAGTCTTAGTTTCGTATATAATTATGTTCATGTAAATAAAGATATATCCATGAAAGAGATTTTAACCCATGTGGTGACGGGTAAAGACTACTTCTGATCCTCCATTGGGTGTCCAAAGTTGAGAAAACTTTTATTTTGCAAAAGTCAAACAAAAGAATAGTTATCCAGCTTCTAAACGTATTTTCAACGTTAATTACTAACATACACCAACTTTACATACAGGGAACGAACTTTCAACATAATCTTAGCAAAGCTGTCTTAATTATTCCAAATCTTGAAAGTCATTAAGTTTCAATCTGTGCTAAAACACACACGTCATCCTCGTGTAAAATCTTGTATGAAGACGTTTATTAATAGCCCTTTCAAATTTTCTCAAGGATGATACTTTGGAATAATGTACGAGATCGTAGCGTCGTTTAATGTTTGGATATTAGCTTAGTTCGGCCCGACGGCCATTTTTAGAGTTCCTAGTACCCTTATAGTTTCGCCATGTCTGTTCGTCCGTCCGCGGATAATTTAAGTGACCTTTAGCACTAGAAAGCTGAAATTTGGTACCAATATGTATATCAATGACGCCGACAAAGTGGTAACATAAAAAGTGGAAAAAATGTTTTATTCGCTCCCCCCCCTTTTACGTACAGTAGGGAGTTTTTTTTTTTATTTAAACCCTAACGTGTGATATTATATTGAATAGGTATTCAAAATGGAATTGCTAATATTGATATTATTAATATTTTCGGAAATAATCGCTAAAAAGTAAAAAAAAATGTGTCTTCCCCTCTAACTTTTGACCCAAAACTTTTAAAAATATGAAAAAAAAATCATAAAAGTAGAACTTTATAAAAACTTTGTAGGAAAAATATTTTGAACTTGATAGGTTGAACAGTTTTTGAAAAAAATACGGGAAAATACGGAACCCTACACTGAGCGTGGTTCGACACGCTCTTGGCCGGTTTTTTTGCTAGAAGGTATATAAAAAAATGTAGGTAACTATTTAATAATGTAAAACATAGAAAATATGTGATTTCTACGTAGGTACACAAAAGAAGAGGAAGTAAATAAATAACAAGCTAGAGAAAAAGCGACCACATCCATTTCTAAACGCAGACGAAAACATTTCTACAAAGGAACCACAACTGCCAAGGAAGATTTAAAATTTAAAACTTGGCGTTTGCCACAGACATATACTGGCAGGCAAGTGTATGGTCGTGCGACAAATGATAAAGCATCTGGCCGTCCCTATCGCACTATTTCTAAGTGCGATAGGTACGCTCGACCATACTTGCCTGCCTAGAAGAGTTAAAGACGGGATAGACATTATTAATTTATTAAACGCCATCTTAAGTTTGGAATATGTATGAACTGAAACTATGGAAATGGATTATACATTTATATCGATTATTTGCCGACCGATGATGATGATGATGGTGATGATTTATGTTTTCTATGTATATAACTATTTGTATATTATTATTTATGTCTGAGTACCCACAACACAAGCCTTCTTGAGCTTACCGTGGGACTCATTTGATTGTCAGTCAATCTGTGTAAGAATGTCCTGTAATATTTATTTATTTATCCATATAACACCTACTTAATTATCAGTTTCCATAGTTTTCTATCATGTGTAACTATCACGCTAACAGAGAAACTTCGGTGTCGTGCTTTGATTAGAGGTATTTAAAAAAATTTGGACCCGAAATGAATCCTTACATAAAAAAGGCCAATTTAAGTTAGTGTCAGAAAAAGGCATTTCGTTTTAAATTATGCCCTTGAACAAATCTACCAGTAGGAACTAAGAATGTGGAAGCCACAGAAAGTTTCAGTGTCCCAAATAAAAAAAAATAATGAAGGTCAGAATAATCACAGAAATCTTTTATTTTGGAAACAGACAATTCCGATTGCCATACAAATGCTAAGGAATGTTGATTTTGATACAAAAATGAAATTTAATAATGTTATTCAAGTAATTGAGTCAATAACTCAGTTTCTTTTTCCATGCTGTAGGTATGTGCGGCATCTATTCAAGTACACGTCAGCCCGTCAGGGGTCAACAAAAAGAAACAGAATTAAAACTAAATGTGGTGACGCTTTGAAGGTGTTTTCTTTTGTTGTGACGCACGCATTTTTTCATTCATTCATTGTGTGTGCCTTTCTTTTCCTCCGTTTATTTCAGCTCCGAACTATTCAGCTGGTGACAACACAGAGAAGAGCTATTTTAGAAACACAAAGATTTTTTCGGATACCTATCTGAACTAGGTACTATCAGCGGCAAAAGTGCATGGAGAAATTATGAATGAATTTATTGACAAATTCGCCATCCACTTACGTAGGTGATAATACAATAGTGTTGATTATGATAGTGCAATGAGTAAGTACGTTCTTTGCACATCATTCCAAAATATTTCGAGTCAAAAAAGAACTTTTAATCCACTTGAAACAGCTTAAATAATTTATCACAGAATTTATGAAAGAATTTGCTAAGGTAAAAGTCCGGGGACTGATAAAGGCTTGCTTTGCTATTCGAAAACTGATAGGAAAAATTGCATTTTATACACAAGAATGCAAAGTAATTTTATACAAACATGATGTCTAAAACTGGGTATTTGATTTAACGTTAAATAAATTGAAGTAGGTACTTTTTTTTGATCTTTTACAGTTCATATTTTCATAGTGATGTTTCGTAGTGTTGGTGTGGCGACAATTTTTGTGTTTCACTCGGTGGCAAAGTTTGTTTAATCTTCGTGCCTTGATACCCTCGCAACGCTCAAGATTCCACCTTTTTTTGACATTCCACTTTGGAATCTTTCGCTTGCTCGTATATCAATATTGCCACGTGCCTTTAAACAACAACTTTGCCCCCTTGTAAAATAAATACAATCATTCTCCCACTCATACAAAGTCACGATTGTCACGAATAAAATCTACTGTTCACAATAAAAGCCCTAAGGTACATAAGGGCTAATCTCGACTGGGGGGGCCATTGTAACTAATCCATTTTTTCCATTATTACACTATGATGTTGAGTTATACATGTATCCACTGCACACGCCTACCATATAATAATATGTATATTTGTATAACCGTTGGACACTCTATTTAATAATGTAAACTTTGTAAAACATGGAAAAAATGGACCCATGGATGGATGATGTTACTTTAATATAGGTAAATAATAAAATTAAGCTATAAAAAGTTAAAATGTCGTCCATCTCCCATTCAATAGCCGATATCTGTCGTCAACAGCTATTCATCATGTTTGTTTCTTTCTCCATTCATATCCATTCATTAATCACTTAAATTGAATTTATCTTTTGGAAACAGTGAAATGGGAAACAATTTATAAACCTTTTATAAAGCAACTAGCTTTTTCCCGCGGCTGCGCTCGCGTTAGAAAGAGACAAAAAGTAGCCTATGGCAATCTCCATCCCTTCAACTATCTCCATTAAAAAAATAACGTCAATCCGTCGCTCCGTTTTGCCGTGAAAGATGGACAAATAAACAGATACACACAATTTCCCATTTATAATATTAAGTATGTATGGAAAAGTTAGTTCTGTTGACTTTTTAGCAATTGTGCTTCGATAATAACCTAATTACACAAAAAATCCCCAAACATAGTGAACCGATTTTCATGAAATATGGCTAAGAACATACACGACTAATTCAGCTTTCAAACAAAAAAAAAACTAAATCTAAATCAGTTTATCCGTTCGGGAGCTACGATGCCACAGACAGAGACACACATACGGACAGACAAACAGACAGACACGTCAAACTTATTAAGATCCCGTCGTTTTTACGTAAAAAAGAGGGTTACACATTCAATTCCTGAAACTTTCGAAAAATATTCGGTATTCTGTCACTTTTCAGCCTAGCCTTTACTACCAAATCTACATGTCTGTATTCTGCTCCCAGTTTATCAGAAACGGGAAATAAAATATGGCGCAAAGATTTGAACTCACAATAAAATTAAAGCGGGACTTCTACAGCTGCTTAAAAAAAGGAGTGTATTGTTCTATTGACTAACTGAGAAGGTACAGAAATAAACTAAGAATAAAGATAACAACAGTACACAAATTCACAGAAATGACAAAGTTCTTGTGGTTTCTAACAACTGCGTCTAAGTACTGTTGCCGGTATTTAAATCTTCTTTATCGGACGGGAAAGGGCTATTCGAATGAATTATGTTCCGTTTTTGGAACGTGGCAATCTACTCTTAGACTTGAGATATGAAAGTATTTGATATTGTATAGTTGCAAATTTGTTTTGCATTTGACTTGTTTAATAATAAGATTGTTCTTAAAAAAATCATTTTTGGCACAAGCTTTTATCGCCGACTGTACTTTTCTTTCAACAGTCATCTACTGCTATCCGAAACGTTTCTAAAAACACCTTACTCGATGGTTATCTATATGAATTTTAATTCATTACAGAGTTCCTCTGGCCACTTTTCTGCTCCATCATCAGATCAGCTACCGTGGGCCTCAGTCAATCTGTGTAAGAATGTCCTATAATATTTATGTATTACGTTATGTTATGTTATGTATCAGCTCCATGATACCATAATATTGCATTGATTAATTTCCATATTTTTTTAAACAAGTATTAGTAGTAGAAAAACACATTATTGTACCAGAAGTACCATAAATACAACACACAAGAAAAAGAGCTTATCACTAGTACAAAGGCGAACAGTACAAGTAACGATCTAAAAACGAGAATGTCTCTTGATCGATGAAGTAACTGATAAAAGGGTTTAAAATAAGTGCCCCCGTGTATTTTTTACCAGCCCCACTTCCTTTCCTCCCGTGGGTATCGTAGAAGTCGACTGTGGGATTTGGGTTTATTTGTAGTGTCAGTGCTAGCAACTTGTCCTTGCAATATCACAATTTTGGTTTATTTCAACACGTTAATTCTTACGAGTGGTATTGAAACTAGGGCAGCTTGTGCTCTGCCTGTACTTTTTGGGAATACAAGCACGAGTTTATGTACGTACGTACGTCCAGATAGTTCTTTACTAGTCATCTAATTTAAATTCTGTTGATAAAATAAAACAAGTTTACAGTTTTATAATGCATTTATTATAACATTGTATTTACACAAGTCATCGCGGATATGTATTCACAAACTATTGTACTTATCTAAATTTTATTGTAAAAATTATCACACTAATCTAAATTACAAGTACTTAATTAATTAGAACTAATATTTATTTCAAATATTTAAGTAACGTACTTAAGTAATATTATTTTTAGCGAAGCTCCAAGCACTCTTATATATTTTATATAATAGGTATTTATTGAACAAATTGAAAAAAATATGTTAAACATTAAAGCCGTTAAATATTTTAGGGAAATGAGAAACCGACTTTTCAAATGAGTTAGTTTTGTACAAAAATAAAACAAATCGTATGGGCATTTTTAGAATGCTTTATTTAAAAAATGAACGAATCAATTTACAGGCATCCAAGTTTAATGGATAAATAAAATTTCACCTGACATAAAACTGGCCTATTAACAGACAAAAGGCAAAACCTGATAAATTTGAAGCACGATTTTACAGACTTCACAAATCTGATAAATTTAATGTAATTGGATTAATTGATGAATGATCAACAGACATCGTATTTTTTCCAGCATTGTCGCCTTAAAGGAATATACATGTCCGAAGCCAGTTGGAATAGTTTAATTAGGATTAATAACATTAAAATGATGTTTCATTGATCATCTACCTAGAAAATACATGTATGAATTCATTTATTTTACCAGGGGCGGCTCACTCCGCGATTCTATCGCCGCGCTATAAGTACATGCCGGCGGCCGCGAGTTAGCGGCCCGCTCTGTGGTGACGGTGACGAAGTTCGCGCGGCGCAAGGTAAGAATTTACAATAAAAAAAAATAATAAAAAATAAAAATATTATAGGACATTCTTACACAGATTGACTGAGGCTCACGGTAAGCTCAAGAAGGCTTGTGTTGTGGGTACTCAGACAACGATATATATAATATACAAATAATGGCAAAGAATGGCGGCATTTTATGCACATCAAAGGAGTGAGCCTTCTATACTTGTACTAATATATTCTGTGATTCTACCATGATGTTATTATTTTAAAACAAGTCCTCTCCACAATGTGTAACCTTTATCTCCAGTGTCATCCAAAATGGTTTTACAAAACAGATTCTCATCTAGAGTAAACACGACGGCGACGCCGTCTCACCGCAATATGGATAATAACAGTAACATTTACTTTTAGTATGTAAGTGAAGACGCCACAGATAAAGACTCATGTTATGGAGTACCCAAGATCATTAGAATGTACTTTACCACAGAATAATAAGTTCTATTGCTGGGCTCGGATACCGGTTAAATTATCAAATCGTTATCATTGTACTTGCGGCAAAACCGGCGCTTATATGCTCGAAAAGAACGATTTCATAAAGGTTTCGTTCTATTAACCGGTTTAGAACAAAATAAACTGGTTTATTTCGCAACATTATAGGTAATACTGTTCTAACACTTCTAACCAAACAAAACAAGTCGCTGTGTGAACGCAGGTATTTACGCGGCCCCGGGCGTCTCGCCGCTCGTCGAATAAACCGGTTTATTTCGGTTAAAATAAAGTTCTCATAACGTTCGCGTTCTTTAGAAAGTTCGGAGTAAAATCGAAATAACCGGTTTTAACCGGTAAAAAAACCGGTTCCAAGCCTTGTTGTACAGTTAAATTATTAAATATAGATGCGGATGTGTTAAAAATATGTACCTATCCACAACGTATACAAGGAATAATGTCGTGTATACATGTTTGGCACTTATTTCGCATCTGAGCATTTCTTTTTTTTTGCCATTTTTTTTATTTTGATTTTTTTAGGGAATTTTAGGTCAATTGTACTCAGAATCACGAGTACTTTCAATCTCACTGGGAGACTAAAAGTGTCCCAGAATTTCCATACATTTTTGTTACTTTCCTCTTTTGTTACCCCACACAACATGTACGGAAAATGGTAACAAAATAAGAAAAAATCCTATGGGACAATTGTTTTAACTACTAGGATTGAAAAAGCTAGTGATTCTGAATAGAAATACCATAATTTTTTTCTACCGCGGGCCGACCGCAAACGTTTGAACAATTATAACCTCTTGTCATTTATACATACGAACTTACAAGAGCGATATCGACAGGCAAGACAACCTACGTCCTTCGCGGTAGGTCCCCTGATAATATTGGTAGTAACTTAAGAATGCCAAAAACCAGCCAGTCTAGCCGAAATTAAATCGTTGACGTTAGACGCCGATCGAAATTCAGTCTGGCTCCGTCACGACATCACGGAAGAGCGACAGAGATATCGATAAATCGTGTACGTTTGTGTATTTTGCTATATACCCTAATAATATTTAAAAATATTTTAAGCGGGTTACTCACGTATTAAGTCGATATAGCGTTCGACATGTTTCGGTTCAATTTCGAGAACCTTTCTCAAGAGTAGCGACCCCGCCTTTACATGTCGAGAGCGCGACGCATACACTGATAATATTGGTAATTGCTCAAGAATCAATGGCAGACAAAGAGCGTACACCCATCTTAAAGGCCGGCAACGCACCTCCAACACCTCTGGTGTTTCGGGTGTCCATGGGCGGCGGTGATCGCTTACCATCAGGCGACCTGTCTGCTCGTTTGCCTCCTATCCCATAAAAAAAAAAAAGACACGTCAACAGCAAAATTGCCTTAGCGCTCTAAGTAGTTACATTAATAATGAATGTTTGATTTCGATTCCATTGCGCTGCGATAACTTGGCATTGAAGCATGGCTAGTTAATCGAATTGACATTGAAAGGTTAATATTAATGGAACTGCGGTTTCATATAATGGATGGTGGTTTTATAAAAGTATACTAAAAATCGACAAAGTCATCGTTTAAAGTCTGCTCCAAATAATACAATAGGAGAATAATAAAATTGGCCAAAAAGAGATCATGCCTATCACAATGACGCGTAGAATTGGTAAATTAGGTACATTTAAAAGCTTGGCAACACCGAAGGAAGAAGCGGAAGGAAGCGGTGGTGGCCTAGGGATAAGATAAGAGCGTCACTTTTGACCCGAAGGTCGCAGGTTCGAACCCGGCTCGTACCAATGAGTTTTTCTAACTTATGTGCGAAATGTCATTTGATATTTGCCAGTCGCTTTTCGGTGAAGGAAAACATCGTGAGGAAACCGGACTAATTCCAATAAGACCTAGTTGTCAAAGCGGACCCCAGGCTCCCATGAGGGTGGTTCCGGGAGGCTCCAAATGCCGGGATAACGCAAGAAGGATGATGATCTACCTCTTTTTAACCTATGTATCTCTTCTTGTCACGCCAGAAAAGTGGAAACTTCAAATGCCACTTTTTATGTTGTATCTATAAACAAAATAAATCAAAATATAGGTAGGTATACTATACATAAATTGAAAAAAACCAATTATGATCTATTATCAAACTATTTCGCTTAATCTAGTAAAGAGCTTTAAATTGAATTCAGTTTATTGCATGCAAAAATAAATTCCAAACTAATCTGCCATAAAAATTCACGTACAGTCAATATACTTCAATCGAACTGGTAATAAATATCGGATCCACTGAAATTTTAATGCTTATTTATTTTACTTGCACCCGACTGCGGGAGAATGGAGCGATGCCAACAAAATAAAAATATGATAAAAACGCATGTGAATGAAAAAAACACGATTTGTGTAAAATATTGTTTTATAAACCGATTGTTTGGGTATGCTGAATACAAAGGGTCTATTTAGACCGTATAGATGGCTAAAAAAGCTTGGTCGGGATCCAAGTATTCTGAATCTGGCGGTACACTAGGTACAGATAGTACGTACCACTTAAATTAGTCAAGGACTTATTCTGATATAATCCGCTTGAATATAGTAAAATGTTTAATTTCGCCATTGAAAAATCTTTACCCCTACCTGCGACAGTTAATGTATTTTTCATCCAGCCCTTAATAAATAACAGGGTATTGAACAAAAGCCCTTTATATGTTTGAAATAAAGTTATCAATGAACATAATGACCGCAGAATGGCGAGCGAAATAAAAAATTCAATGTCCATTATCATCAATCATTCTTATCAGTTCGATACGCCTTTCATGCTGACATGGAGGCTTACATTAAGTCCTGTAAAATGAGGGAAGTAATAATAGCAATTTTATAACAAGGTGTGTAGATAACCACCTTTTGGATCATTCGAATTTGAAAGAATGCTTTTCGGTCTGCGAACCGCCCCTTCTTAACTGACATTAAACTGGTACATAATAGATTTGTATAAATAACCAAATTTCACGGTTTTTATTGATGTGGAACGCATCCCTTACCCACTGAATTGTGATAGTACCTGGCATATACATTCTCTCTAGTTTAAATCTAACAAAACACTGTTCAAAGGTTTACAAACCCCAACCTCATTGAGTTTAAGTTTTGTTTTCGCGTGGAAACGGTGGTACGTGGATTGATTGAAGTTGGATATTTTGTAAAATCAATGGTAAGCGAAGAATGGGACTATTCCGAAACTGCATTATAACTTTCTTCGAAGTTTGCGGTTGTAAAAATAAATACGCGATTTAGTGGCACGGATGTAACTTCTTTTTGATGGTTTGTTACCAGTGTAAGTTAGCAACTTTTCGTGGAGTAAGAATGTAATTTATCTATGTTAACTTTATTTTAAGAGGGAAATGAATAAAATATATAGGTAAACAAAAGGTAACACATGTTAGTGGGCATTATTTTTAATAGATAAAAAATATCGGTATTTTTGGACATTATTTTTACAATGCGGTATATAGATTTCACAGAAAAACAATTACTCTTACAGATCACTAAAAGCCATACTGTTCTAGATACTAAATGCTTCACAAAAAAAGATTACCTTCAAGTCAATTAAGAATACAAGGCAATCTAACACGAATCTGATGTTAGAGACATGTCTGATGTTGATGATGTTTCATTCATAGCATCGAATAGTGACAGTAAAAGCAGCCAAACACAGATTTTTTTTACTTTTGAATAATGTATAAATACCCTCCCATCAGTGGTTCTTCTACTATCACCATTTATATGACCTTGAACTTAAATTTTATGGTAATAATTGCGCAATGACGCTCTATTCTGGTGCCGTAGCCGGATAGCATTTCTGCGACGCGAAACGAAAACGAAACGCCGCGAAAGGTAGTCTGGCTCTGTCGCGCCAATACGCAGGACTCACAGGAGCGATAGAGATTTCATGATACGAGCGTTTCGTTTCGTGAGCGTTTGTGCCATTCGGCTACGTACCCTGATCTTGCCACAGGCGAAAGGGAAATGAACTTCAGAGCACATACTAAGTATAGGTACATTGAGTGCGTGCGAGACGCTGGTCGTTCGCATATACACAGCCATGGAAATGCGCGTGTATTACGCAAAAACCCAATAGGAGCGTCCATCCGCAAGTGTGTGTGTGTGTGTGTATTCAATACAAATCGCCCGGCATGTATGATCTCCTTTCCCTCCCATATCTGTGGTATAAGCAGCTTAATACGGCAACTGGCATGAGAATTTTCTCATTAAAATTTTCCAATAATTTGCTGAAATTATATGAATGTTCTGCACCTTGTAAATTGCTTCTAATCTTCTCACAGACGAAAGGGTATAAGCATTTGGCTACTGTACTTCACTATAAATCTGCTGACGGATTACAAATCTAGACAAATATGAAGTTAGGGTTCGCGCAGCAATGCTCGCGTTTGTCCGGGCTGCCGAGGCGCTGCCATTTTCCCCGGCAGTGCGGCGCCACCAGCGCGTAGAACCGTGTGTTGTGACCGGACACACCATGGCCGCCGCACCGCCATTTTAGGTCACGACGAAGGGCGGCAGCTTCGCAGAGGACGCAGACTTTCTCGCCTGGAACAAATGGGAGAAGTTAGTATGAGTGCACGCTCATATTAGCTATAGCCATACACGTACGGATTGGTCCGCCGGGCAAGGCTCGGATCTAATCCGCGGCTTGCCTGGTGGACAAATCTGAGGCGGACATATCCTTGCTATTAACTAAGGTGCGATCCGGGCACATCCGCGCTACACAAACACGCGCGGGCAGCCGAGGGATCTGCCCGACCCGTGCCCGATCAGTTGGTTTTGAGCACGGGCAGCCACACACGGACGGATGTGCCTGCCGGGCACATCTGCTGGGCAGATCCGTACGTGTATGGCTAGCTATTGGGCGTACAGCAGGGCGGGGCGTGTGGCGTCCATGTCAAACAATTAAATCTCAATACAAGTGTCCTGATTCGACGCTACATAGATTATAATATACTCGCCACTCTGCTGTCACATTTATTGACAATAACTTAAGAGGATACGATACGGTAGCGAAAACGCTAAAATGGAAAGGAGCCCCCCTTTCAACTTGGGAATTTTAGTTAAATATACAAGTGTTATTAACTAGATTTATCGAAAAAAAATTGTCCATTAAGAACAACTCAGTCAAAAGATATCTCAAAAAAATCTTTAAAATCGAGGTTCCGCTCTCGACTCTTTCCTCTTTCAAAACTTAATCAATCGGAACGAAATTTGAGAATCTGCATAACAATGAAATAATCTATGTCGGACCGTTTAGCTTTTTTGGTTAATTGTTACCAATCTTGAGTATCACACCTTTTTTTGCGCCACAATGAAAAAGGCCGTTTTTGGAAATTTTTGATTGGCTCTAGAGTCTTTAAAAAGCAGAATATCAAAAAAATCAAAACGGTCCAACACAGATAAAAATAATAACAATCTGTGTTGACAAAATCATTGCTCTATCTTCAAAAACCAGGGAGGAAATAGTCGAGAGCGTTTGTATGGAGAATTGACCCCTACCGTATCGTCTTAAGTAAATATTGAAAGCGGCATTTATTGGAACATTGTCGAGAACTGATACTTCCACGTTTTTAATTGCTTATTCGAGTAAACCCCCTTTCTTCCCGTGGGTGTCGTAAAAGTCGACTGTGGAATATGTTTTAAATTGTGGCGTAGGCGAGAGGCTTGCAACCTGTCACTGCAATGTCACAGTTTCGTTTTCTTTCAACCCCTTAATTGCCAAGAGTGGCAATGAAATTTGAGTAGTTTCATATGCTCTGCCTACCCCTTTATGGGATATAGGCGTGATTGTATGTATGTATAATGGCTTGACATGAGCAATATCCTTCTGCGACTGCTTCACTATCGACTTTTCTATCGTGAGCCATAGGAAACAATCCTTCAATTTGTTTCCGGATCTTTGCACTGACAGACGTGCATTTTCGTTCGTCTAATAATCTCTATTATTATTATACAGGGTGTTTGGTAACCGGATGCAAAGCCGAAAGTAGGAGATAGTCTAGGTCATGTAGAACATTTTTAGCCATACTTGTCTTAGACAAATGTTATTTTTAAATTTTTTTTTATCGTACTTTGAAATCACTTAAATCATTTACATTTTCATGTAACTAAAATTTTAAATCGCTGTCAACTTGTTTTCTTTAGACAAAGATGTTTGAAATCACTTTCCTAGTGTTTGGTAGACATTGCACAATACGAAATAAAACAAAAAAAAATCTACCTGCAGTAAAAAAAGTACTAATTATCGATTTAGTCTGAAGTTTTGCAGTTTTCTCCGACAAATCTTAAAATTTAAATTTAAAAAAAACTAATAACATTTGTCTAAGACAAGTATGGCTAAAAATGTTCTACATGGCCTAGACTATCTCCTACTTTCGGCTTTGCATCCGGTTTCCAAACACCCTGTATATAATCTAATAAAAAATAATTGAGTCTGCCGGCGTATTATGATTCTAATTTCATCACATCCACGTGGATAAAGCATCCGTCACGCTTTGGCAAGTATGTCAGTGTGAGAGTGACAGTTGTCTTATCCACGTGGACAAGTGCTAAAATTGGAAGCATGATACGCCGGCTGAAGTAGCAAACTCCTATTAAATATTGTCTAATGAGAAACTTTTTAGCTTAATTTTTCATCCTATTGAGACTGCTTCCACCTTAATATTTCGTATTCACATATTTATTTTTTTACAGCATCAATATTAATATTTTCTTCAATATTTAAGCTTCATTCAAGTATATCGATATTTTCCTCGTTAAGCTCTCAAAGCCAGGGCAAAGCACACTTATTATAGAAACCACATTGGAAATTGGTATACACCGTGTTTTTATAGATTTCCGTTAACTTTAAAGGAAGGTTCTATAGGTGAATTACAATTAGTTTCACCCAAAAAACTAGTGTCTTCCAGTTATTAAAAAAATAAATTTAATTACTGAACTCGTGTGTCACATCCTTTACCACTTCCTGATGTTATGTGTTTTGACATGTGTCATCAAACACTTGACACGTCTTTAATGTTATTATTAAGGTCATAATTAAGGTCCTCTCACACTGATTTATTCATAAATTATATTTGAAAACGATGATTTTTTTTTTCCGATTTAACAAAAAATGATATACCGGGTGGTTCCTGATAATGAACCTAACTGAATGCCGAATTTAATAGAAAACAAAAAACACGGTGTATAATAAAAAACCACATTGGAAATTGGTATATTTAAAAACAGAAGCCCCCGAATTGTGGTCGACAGCATTAACTGAAAGCCGAGTAATTTCAGGAAAACAATTTGCAATTTAAAATTCGGGTCCAGTTTTGTGAATTAATTCAATAGTTGTGCTGAATTCTGGACTTGATGAATGATTGAAATATTTAATAAAGCAAATATGTATACAATTTTTTTTTTAAATGTCGGAAACTACTCGAAGGACTTCGATTAAATTAGATATAATTGTGGTGGCGAATCGTCTTATATTAAGAAAACGCTATTTTAGTTTTTATATAATATGTTACCAAGCACAGTTCGTCTAGCACATGTATTATATTTTACGCTAGTAACGTAGAATAAAATAATAAGCTTTATTATATATATATGTATATATATAATTTTTTTTTCAACACGTATATATTTATATAATTTATTACGTGTATTTCTAATTAAGTTGGGTTTTTATATTTCAAGGTTATTTTCATAGGAATTCTGGTAAAAATTGCAAAAAAAACGTTACAAAGCTGTATTGAAATTGGATCAATATCCGGTACCGACCAAATTTCCGGTCAAAATGTACGTTAGTACAGAAAAATCCGATTAACGAGGTATTTTTAGAACAGGATGTCACTCTCGTAAATAGAATGCAATTACCTATATGAAAGAGATAAAAAAAACTAAGAACCCGTAAGTTTTTGAAATTTTTCAAATCTATACCTACTCCATAGCATCCACGTTATTTTTTCTTTGTTACAGCGGGAGAAGAAAGACGAAAAATTAAAAAAGGATGGACTCCGTGAGATATGACTTAAAAAATGTAAGTGAATGATGAAATGGCATCCGATAGTGAGGTATGGAAGAAAAAACCGGCCAAGTGCGAGGTGTGCTCGCGTTGCAAGGGCTCTGTACACCACAAGAAGGGCTTAAGCGCCTCCTTTTTTGAACGCATTTAAGTCATTTTTCCTAATTATCGTTATTTTGAACACTTCCTATAAAATATGATATCTATTTCAATTTAAGCAATACCTTCTCTTAGCGCCTTGTAGTCGGAGTCAAGATGGCAGGCCTTCGACACCTTGGTCACTTCGAACTCCACACAATACCTGTAACAAAATCCAACTGTCAAAATGGGCACATTATTTTGATCTGGTATTCAATGTAAAAAAAAAAGAAAGAAAAATATACAATTTGAAACAGCGAACAACGAACATAATTAGTAGACGTCGATTCTGAATCATTTTGTATAATTTCTGGTTTTTCGTGTTCAAAATGGGCAATCATCAAATTAATATCAAACCACGAATAAGTTATTCGAGATCTGAATCGGGTTTTGGTATAAAACCTACCTTATAGAAGCCAACGTAAAATAATTTCCGGCTGTCTATAGGGTGTAGGGATTCCCCTACACCCTATAGACAGCCGGAAATTATTTTACTGTCTATAGGGTGTAGGGGAATGGCATGACTTTTATAAGACACGTGTAACACGGTGTATGCGGAAATAGTGTTTTTTGTGCGTTTAATAATGTAGATACCGTACAGCGAAAGTTACCATACTTAAAAATAGGTATAAAGACATCAGTGTAACTGCGTTTTTACATTATCCGATCTGATATCGGATGTCGGACCGATATCCCATACATTTAAGCCGCCATCTTTGATTTTTGCCTTTGAAATCCTTCCGACATCCGATATCGAATCGGATAATGTGAAAGCGCACTAAGTGTAAGGTATGAGAACACTGCAAGAGAAAAGAAGAGAAGAGAGGCTTGGAGCAGAGGGTTCGGCGGGTGTGCAATGGGGCGAGTGAGCGTGGGATGCAGCGTCTACTCAGGACTAGGGTTGCAAATAGAAAATAAACCAAATGTTTTTTTTTTCAGAATTATGAAAAAAACCGAGCACCATTTTTTTTTTTTTTCTAAATATGTTTTTTTTTCAGATGAACAAATAATTCGACAATAACGATTTTTCGTGAGTTGTAACGTGTTTCAATAACAATACGTGTGCCCTAACAGGGTGTCATGAATTGCCTACTTATACCTGTAACACCTTATTATGTAAATATGTTCATGGCTATGCAATAAATGAAATATGAAATAATATGAAATAACGTAGGTACATTTTAATTCGACTAACATTCAGTTTACAAACGTTTATTGGGGAATTCCCGATGCGGCGTGCAGCGTGGAGAGGCGGTGGTGTTGCCAACAGTAAATAGTGATAACTACCAACCACAGATTTCGTAAATGTTACTTTTATAAGACCAGAAATTAAAGTTATTTGATTCAATTCGTTTAATAAGTTAACATTAAGTAACTAAGGGACCCTTTAAAAAATAGGTTCTTTTGACGTCACATTATTTAGAGTCATCATCACTCCCTTGCCCTTTTCCCATTATTTGGGGTCAGCGCAGCAGATCACCTTCCTCCCTTCCTCTCTATCAGCCGTCATTTCCGTACTAATACCTTTCACTCTCATATCATTGTTCATACATTCCATCCATCTTTTCTTAGGCCTTCCACTACCATTGTATCCATCCACCTTCATATTTACCACATTCACGTTATTCATTTACGTCACATTCTTGTATCATTGAAATATTATGAGTATCGTATGAACCTTACCAAGTATCGTATGGATCAACAAAACTTTACTCATAAAGATCTGATATCAACCTTATAAGATCTGTAACCTTATAAGCAAATACTTGAAAATATGCGGTCCCGTGCCCGAAAGTTAAAAAAGGCTTCCACTTAAGAAACTTTTTGAAAGAAATGACGGTGTTGCGAACGCAACGTTTTATTTATATAGAACTTGCTTATTCCTATTGCAATACCTAAACGCCGTAATATTTATCAAGAGCCAATAGGAGCGTACCACCTACGATGTATCTCGGCCAATGAGAGCACCTAATTTAACCAACCTTAAGCAACTATGGGAACAAATCAAATTATTTTTATTTGTTAAATTTTGATTTGTGTTTGTAGGTAGTCACACTACTATACAGAGTGGGGCCTGTAACAAAGGCGAAGAATTGAACTGTAGGCTATTCTCCTTATACTGATCAACATTTGTTCAGTGACTTTTAAAAATTATGAAGTCTTTAAATTTTTAATTTTTCATACAAAATAAATATTAGCTTCAATGTACGCCATTATTATTGTCATTGACGTTGTCTGTCACACTTTAGACTTAACAGAATTCGCAATACATTACCTCTTAGAAAAAAACTTTCAAGGGTGATAAAAATCAAAATAGAAGTTATTTTTAAAAGTCGCCGAACAAATGTTGATCAGTATAAGGATATTTAGCCTAGAGTTCAATTCTTCGCCTTTGTTACAGGCTCCACTCTGTATATACATACATTAAAAGTCGAAATAAGATGTCATATGTTAACTAAAACGTGACGAGCACCACCAGTGGTGAAGGCCGGATTCGAACCGGCGTCTTTAGCAATCCGGGCTAACGCCATGAACCCCTAGGCCACCTCTCCATAGCGGAAGCCGTCGAAATTGCTCTTCTATATGTCATATTTGTAAGACTAGGCGTCTTTGACCAACTCTAAAGGCAAGCAGTAGGTTCTTGCACCTCCTATGCGAAACCTTTTTAACTGCTTAACCAAAATTTTTAACTGCTCAAATATTGCAATTCACTCTTTCATCGTCTTCGAAACCATAACCACCACTTCGATACTTAACCGTTTAGTCAAGTCACCCATTGTAAACTAGTACTACTTTTGGAAATAAATTATAGTCTACTTCATATTGAAGTTTCAAACAGTCGTCGGCTCCTGATCCACGGTGGCTACAGACGGTTTTTAGGTTTGTTTGAATTGTTCGAAACTACCGCAAACGTAAACCAAAGTCTGCTTTTCAATTCCTATTCCTTTAACAAACACGAGATTGGCAGTTTTATACATGTGCACAAAATGGTAAAATGTAGCATACATCCCCGTGCCCAGTTTAAGAATTTCACCACCCCCTTTCTTCCCGTGGGTGCCGTAGAAACCCACCGTGGGATAAGGGTTAAATTGTGGCGTAGGCGAGAGGCTGGCAACCTGTCACTGCAATGTCAACACTTCGTTTTCTTTCGACCCCCTAATTGCCAAGAGTGGCACTGAAACCTGAGTATTTTCATGTGCTCTGCCTATTCCTTTATGGGAATACAGGCGTGATTATATGTTGTAAGTAATATTCCATATAAGTGCAGTACCTAGGTTTCTGAATGTCTTGAATTTTCCAAGATCCGAGCGGTAGTCAAAAACTGTTCGCCGGCAATCTCAATATCCTTATTTTTAAGCGCAAAAACGAAAGGGTATTATAAGTTTGACGTGTCTGTCTGTCTATGTTTGTCTGTGTTTGTCTGTCTGTCTGTGTGTGTGTGTCTGTCTGTGGCATCGTAGCTCCCAAACAGATTAACCGATTAAAATTTAGTTTTTTTTTATCCGAAAGCTGAGTCAGTCGGGAGTGTTCTTAGCCATGTTTCATAAAAATCAGCCTACCTACTATGTCGCGGTTGGGGTTTTATTCAAAATTTTAATTTTGTGGTTAGGTCAGTTGTAGTATTTTCTACTTCCAAATATGAAAACCATAATAATATACGATTTCTTTCATGTTATTTTAGTTACGCACCCCGCAGCGATCGTAAACCTTGATGTGTTATAACAGTTTGGGTCTCTTGTTTGTCGCCAGGGATCGTCAACCTATTTTCGCGATGCCGATAGTGTCAAGTTTTCGGGATATAGTAAATATTGGTTAGGATCGTAAAGCGAGTTTACTCTGATTTATCGTTTAGAGGGTTTTGCTCAGCGCTATTTATTGTCTTAAAGCCAGTTGCATCAACAGACACATCAACACCACGCCAATAGTCTATGGAAATTCCCATACAAAAAATTGAACGCTAAATTCGGTGACAGGCGGGGCAGGCCTACAAGTGTCCTGATTCGTAGTCGCATACCGCTCCAAGCGTCCACTCAGGTCTTACGCTTAAACTTATAAATCAATGACACGCTTATAAATCAATAATTGAAAAATTCAATAATTGGTATCAATAATCATGTAGGTTTCTATCCTACCGAGTGCGCCAGTATTCATTAGTTTTTTTCTCTATAAAATTTTCATCTAAACTACCGTCGTTATGAGAAAGGTTAACTGAGAAAAAATCTAAACTTTATTCGTCAAGCGTAAAACACAAGTTTACGAAAATTTATAAAAACATGTTTAATATGTGGTAATAAAACATATGGGACATATTTCTAAGCAACTTGTCATGCGGCCATATTTCGAACGCTACCAAAGTATTTTTTCATCTCTTTCTAACACTACATACATCTATCTCTTTCTAACAACATGGCGGGTGCACGAAGTCCGTTAACAGCAGTGATTTATTACTGCACTGACAAATTGGTGACGATTTCGGTGACAGAGCGAGCAGGGAGAACTTAAGGGGGCATTCGGGTTATTGCAGATACTTAAAGCATAAAAATGCAAACGTGAGCGTAGGGAGCGCGAAAAATGTTCCATATTAATAATTCAGTTTGGGGACATTTTTCCCGCGACGTCGCTTGCGTTAAATTCGGAAATTTCTGAATGCGTCATACAAGCTTCCCCCCTTTTTAGGGAAGTGGGGCATTGGAAAGATACAAAAAGTAGCCTATATCTGTTTCCATCCCTTTAACTATCTCCACTTAAAAAATCACGTCAATTCGTCTCTCCGTTTTGCCGTGAAAGACGGACAAACAAACAGACACACACTTTCCCATTTATAATATAAGTAAGTAGTAAGTATTAATTTAACCTACATAGAAAGGACAAGTTGGGACAGTTGTCTGTCAGCGTCTCATAGAAAATTTATAAGCGTCCCTGAGCTACAGTCTAGATCCGAAAGGTACCAATGCGTTTTCACATTATCCGATCCGATATCGAATGTCGGACCAACATCCCATACATTACAGACGCCATCTTGGATTTTTTCCATTGAAATCCTTCCGACATCCAATATCGGATCGGATAATGTGAAAATTCACTTAACCCGTTGTCTGTTTCTGTCAATAAATTGTCATAGAATTTTTAACTTATGTTAGGAATCCTTATCAAACACAGACAAAGGCCAAACCATCAAAACTATTCATATCACAGAATTACCCTGCAATATTAATGACCCCTTCTACCAAAACATTAGCACAAACCACCATACAAATAACTATAATCTCCCAGAAAATACACAAACTCATACAATTATTTTCCTTATTATAATACAGTAAGGTATAAAATGTGTGTATTTATATTTGCACCCAGACCAACGAGGAAACTCATACAAATCCCAGTCTTGTTATATATGTAGTAAGGAACGAAATGGAATAAAGTGTTTGTATTTGCCTAGGCAAGAACAATGTGATATTATGAGGCATAAAAGCGTGAAACAGCGCAAATATTTGTCTAAGCAGCTATTTTGATTACTAAAATAGAGGAGCTTATGTTGCGAGAAATTTCGCTTTGTACAGTGTTTTTTTCTACCTAATATCTAAATTTCGTCACTGTTGTATTCCCGGGCGAATACAATCTGCGCGTTCTTAGCACACAGTCTAAAGCTCGTGTAGGTGAATGCATACTATGCTTGTATGAGTGAAATATGACAGGTCGACTGTTCGCTTTTTTGACAGGCGGTAACTGTGAGGTACCCGAGAGGGGGTGGGCGACACTTTCAGCGGGGAGCGGAAGTGGCCATACTGTACGATAGTACTCTTTAATACTGTGATCTGGGTGAATTCAAGTCAAGAGTGAATAGGCTATTACTGAACCAGTGAGCTACCTCGGCCTTGTCGTCACTTTCCATCAGGTGCGACTAAGGTACATCACTGGCCGGTGTATAATAAAAAAAAAACTTAGAAAAAAACTCGTATCTCACACTGCTCCTCAAAGTTAAAACGCAGTAAATCTATATACATTGCATACATATTACATTTTTCTTTTCATTGACAGAAGATTCAAGTTTTTTTCAAAGTAGCGACGATTTGTGTCATGACACTAAGACACTGATGGTCTCACCAAAAGCAAGTAAAGCTGAGTTTAGACGTGCAAATTATTGCTGCAAGTTTTGAGACAGAAGTATATGCAAGAAAGAGATGCAGATATTTGCCACTCACCTATAGTTGCGTCTCAAAACTTTTTTTTTTATTATTAAAACTTGCAGCAATAACTTGTTGGTCTAAACTCAGCTTAAGCGATGAGCTATCGGCGATAGAAACGAACAAAAGACAGTCGCTTCTGTGTAAATCAGTGGTGAACAAACTTTATTCATTGGGGGTCAAAAAATGAAGGAATTTTGAAGGCCATATCATATTTTGAAGTACCGGTGCAGGGCCGGATATAATCCTTTCGCGGGCCGGTCATGGCCCGCGGGCCATGCTTTGCCCATCACTGGTGTAAATTAACATGCATTAACATGCTATAAATTATATTAAGTATAACTCATGACGACCGGTGACGACCGGTCTGGCGCAGTCGGTAGTGAGCCTGCCTGCTGCGCCGCGGTCCCGGGTTCTAATTCCGGTAAGGGCATTTATTTGTGTGATGAACACAGATATTTGTTCCTGAGTCATGGATGTTTTCTATGTATGTATTTATTATATTATATATATCGTTGTCTGAGTACCCACAACACAAGCCTTCTTGAGCTTACCGTGGGCCTCCGTCAGTCTGTGTAATAATGTCCTATAATATTTATTTATTTTATTTATTTATTTATTTATTACTCATAGTCATGTTGTGTACATATAATGTTGGACTGTAATCTAGTTATTAAGTTTTTCTAACCTGTAGAGGTATTTCTTTTGTTATTTCGTTTACTATTTTATGTACCTTATGAAATAAAATAAAATAAATAAATAAGCTTAAGGCCCGGGTTCGATTCCCGCGGCTCGGCCACCATTGGGTTTTGTATTTTCTTTCGTGTATGATATATATTTCAATTTAATGTTTATAGCTTAAGTATTGTTTAGTAACATTTTAATTTTAATTATGCTATGTTAGGTAACCTAGTGTTAATTATTAGGTAACCTAGTTAATCATGTACCTATTGTAATACCGTATAGTGTATTTGTTAGTAGGCAGTGTCCGCAGCGTGCTAATTAACCATACAAAATGTGGCTTAGTTTGATTATACAGGATTTTCCACCGCGAATAGGGTTGCCACCAAAATGTTTATTTTTTATCGTCTGCCGGATCGGTTATCGGTTAGGATAGTGATACGCAAATCGTCATATGGACGGATAAAAAGTTGTTTTTTTTATAAATGATGGTTTTTTGCAATGTATGTTTGGTGTTCAGTTTATGTCCTCCTTAATGGGACGACCAAAACTCACCTAAACATGAATAGTTGAATACCCATTCCATACCTGGTACAGTGAGCTGCGAAATTGAGTTTGCCATGCACTTTTACAGCTCAATGTACCTTTGTGTATATGCGTATATATGTACTGCCGATAGCAATTTGATTTAAGTCAGAAAATCATAAGAAATAAAAGATAATGTATGGCGCTACGCAATATTTATGTGAAACAAAGAGACGATACCTATCTATACTTTTCTATTTATTTATCATATTGATAAAACGGGGGTAAATAAAAGTACTTACTACAAATAACATGCAAAACAAATTAAAACTATTCTAAACTAAAAGTTAACATCTAAACTAAACTAAAACTAAATTAAGTTCCGTTCCGGCTATCACCTGATCTAAAGGTTCCAAAAATACTGGCAGCGTTGTCGCGTTGCACAGCCAGCGAAATTTGTTGGACCAGGTAAGAGTTTCCAGTTCATATTGATTCTGTTGTGCTTTAAGGATTTTGCGAGTTTCACAATTTTTCCTATAGGCTCTTTTAGTGCCAACTTGCCAAGTTGCCAACCCTAGCGAAAATCGAATTTTGCTCGGACACGATTTATATATGAAAGCTTACTGAGTTACAATGTTGGCTTTTGTTGTTAATAATTTATAATTCATTCCCGTTTCGGTAGTTTGTTTATTTTGCGTCTCTCACGCAGAATGTCCATGTTTTGCTACTCATAAACTTTCACTAAAGTTTATCTAGCCGATAAAGTTCGTTTGTCCCGTTCTACCCCACCAATACGTCGGAAAGGGACAAACGAACTTTATCGGTGTTATAACTTTAGTGAACGTTTATGCATAAGAGGGACAAAGGCCTTAGTTGACGCATTGGTCGTTTTGGATTTCAGTTAGTTTGTGAACGAAATTTTTGATTAAGTTAAATTGTTAGTGGTTTGTAAATTTTATGTTTTATTCCATCCGTTTATTACAATGGACTATATTTATCTAATAAAATATATCGTGCCTACCGACGACGGGGAGTTATAAGTTTGACGTGTCTGTTTGTTTGTCTGTGGCATCGTAGCTCTACGTCTATGGTAGCTAACCGATTTAGATTTAGTTTTTGTTTGTTTGAAAGCTGAATTAAATAGAGTTTTAGCCATTTTTGTAAACTACTTATGTCGCGAGTTTTTACAAAATTTAATTTTTGTAGTTAGTTAACTTCAATTTCTACTATTTAATGTTTGTTCCACGGTATCTCCGTCGTTATTGGACCGATTCTGATTTTTTTATTTTTTATTTCATATATATGCATACAGATTGGTCCTATTTTTATCAGAACCTCATATCTGAAAGGCATACATATGGTGATTATTGTGTTTTTATGCATGACATCATGCATTTACGTCCAGAACAAGTGACAGTTGGTGCAGTTGAACTGCTGAAGAAGATTAGAACGGAACTCCTTAAATCTCAACGGCACGCTTATAATGACTTTGGTATTTTTAAAAGAACAGCATGCATTTACGTTCAGAACAGTGACATTAACAATAAGTCGGATAGAAATACATATAAAATCTGTGGTACTCACTCTCTGTGCGCGTTGGCCTCGGGGTCATCCGGGTTGCGCATACGCAGGTTCTTGCGGATGTCGGAGGTCGCGTTGAAGTGGCGGCTCACAGACAAAGCTCCGGGCAGGATCATCGCTGTTTCGTCTGCAACAATAAAATAAAAGCTTAAGTAAAGAATAAACAATATTTGAACCCGTGAAAGGCAGTGGCATCTGCCTCTTGCTGAAAAGCGAATTATCCCCCCCAGCATTACATATACCGTCTTACTTTTCTAATATCATGAAGCTCACAAGTTCCTGACCCTTGCTCAGAAGAATCTTTGAGTGGAGGGCCTAACTAGTGACGTCTTTTGACTAACTTGCTTATAATTTGTAGCATATTTTTGTTTGTTTTTATGAAACCTTACCTTATCTTAATACGGTTACTGTATTCTTTGCAAATAAATTCTTTGAATATTTGGAACAAATAATATTATCTTTGGGTCAACACGATGTCATTATGGATACCTCTAATGCTCCTAATACGCACGACGTTGCACCAGTGATGGACAATGACGTCCGCATCTAATTTTTAGTTGGGCGGTTCTCTAGCTTGTTGCCCTCTACACTATATGATATTTATATCTTACCTCTTTGCATTAGCATGCTATCATGCGGACATCCCTGATGCTCCTGGCACGCGCGCCGTTGCACCAGTGATGGACAATGGCGGCCGCCTCGCGCCGGCGAGCGAATGACGCGGCGCGTGCGCACCATACTGCCCGCGCCGCAGCGAGTGTCGCAAGCGGACCATGATCCCCACGGGGATACGTCGCAGTCGACCACTGGAAAGAAAAAAAAAGTTAGACAAATGCAGTTTACATTTTTATTCCTAGGAGTCATACGTCATGAGTCATTTTGACAGCTTTGTCGGTGCAAATTTCATTTTATACGTCAAATTTTTGACGTTTCCTTAACCCTTTTTGAGGCTATCAAAATCGTTGCCAACATAGCTTAGTCTGACTATAGCTCAAAGGCTGTGACGAGCGAAAAATCAAGGTAATTGGAAGAGCATAAGTGGCTTAAGGTCATCGTGGAGAAAACAGGCATATAGAAAGTTTCGTGTCAAAGACCGTCACAGGGCAAGCACTCTCGTACCTATTTCCATGTTTACATCAAGCGCTCAGTCACAGTCAAAAAGGGAGCTTAGCTCCTACTATTCTATTGACTTTGGCCGGCCTAAAGTGAGTCATGTTTTAACAGGAAAAGAAAGAGGGCGCCACCAGACTCGGCAGCAGGCGTTTATTGCGTCGGCAGCTTCGGTGGTGTGGTCACTTATGGTCGCGTATGCCGGAGGAGAGAGTGGAGAAACGCATATTTTACTCTGAATTGGAGGAGGGCAAGCGAAAGCATGGCGCGCGGACAGCTCCTTTGGTTCAAGGATGTCCAAAAACGTCACTTGAAGAGCTGTGACATAGAGCCCTCTCAATGGGAGCATTTGGCGGATCTACGAAAAGTTGACCTCGATACTAGACGCGACCAGCTCAAGGCCCGCCCACCTGCTGCCATATCTTATAATTATGTTTATGGCGTACTTATAACGTGCCCTCAATGTGCGCGGAGTTTCGCTACAAAGATAGGCTACATTAGTCATCTTCGGGCGCATGAGCGTCAAAGCATTGATTAGGAGTCGAAGTGGTCGCTATAGCCAAAATCGGTCGGACTCAATCAATCAATCAATCAATGTTGGATGATAAACCAATATAAACATATCAGTTCAAGCTGCTTCCAACCCAGCCGATCATAACTGACCTAAACTCGAGTTCCATTAATTATGACAACCACGTCTTGCCCTCCGACCTGATTTGATTGCGAACAGATGCCACAAATGTTGGGGTCAAATTACATTTGATCGAACCTCAACTGATTGCATGATGACGGTTAGATTTCTTGTTTGGGCAGCATTTTGCATTTCCTAGGTAAGCCTCGTACGTGTCAGAGATTCCAATAGATTTTTGAAGCACGCAGGATGGCACTGTACGGGTTTAAATATTCGGTTGTTCCATCAGTGTTAAGGGGCTGACATTGCGTAAAATTGATGTTACTTGCGCAGTTTTTTCAGACAAACTATTAGTCTTAGTAAGGCAAGTAAATTATAATATGTTATTATTCATTATATTTCAACGAACATAGCCGTACTCTATACACGATTTAATGAAATCGGCTCGATAGAAAAAAATTGCAAAGATTGGTCTTGAGTTCGTCATTAAACGGTTCTGTGTCGTTCAATTATTCACTTAGTTGTCTTTAATTAATATTACAATAACAAAAATATACATATCTAAAACACTAACGAAACATTTTGCACAAATAAAGCATCTTTCTATTTTATTTTAATATTTTTCCGCACTTTTCGTACCTAGCCGCCCTCTTTTAGTGACATCGCGCTCTCACTTACTCCCATACGATTAGACAGTGTACGCTAGCGTCAAGGCCATTGGGTGCTGTCAGCGTCTTAAAACAGAAAGAAAAACTAGACTAGTTACCTATTATACCAAGTCTATCGCTCCGTGTTGTTCGAAATGGATAAACTTTTTATACTCACTAGAACATTAGAATAAGCGTCTACATATTAAGCGTATCGATAGCGTAGGTACCTAGGGGAGACCGGGGATAGTTGACTATAGGGGTAGGTAGACTAAGACAACAAAAAGAAAGGATAGATACCCGAATAGTTCTTCTATCTGTAACAACAATTATTTTCATTAATTTGATTCAAACATCAAAGATATTCGAGCTGAAGCCAAAAGGTAGTCAACTATCCCCGATCCCCTACTTTTACCAAGGATTGCGAGGTACAAATTCCAAATTTGTTATAGGGAATTTTAAAACCGTGTCATTAAAGGATCGAATTATTTTAAACAAAATTTGACACAGTCTTCAAGAAATTCGAAAGAAAAAACAATAATGTCCCACTCGAAAGAACATTTCCCAAATCAGCCATCAAACTGAAATTTCCCATAGAGCCAAAAGCTATTAAAGTAAAGCCATTAATAAGAGACATCGAAATTATTAAATTTTAATTTATTCAAAACGAGCTCGGTACCGCGAATGGCCTATAAAATGTCATTTAATGACAGTTAAGTGCAATTTGTCAGCTGAGTCCCTAATGGGAAGAATTTCTATAACTTTCTGACCACTGGTCTCAAAAATAACTAGTATAAGTTGAGCTTTGAATTTGTAACAAGAATGTGTAATGAGATCATCATCATTCCCTTGCCCTTTTCCCATTATTTGGGGTCGGCGCAGCAGATCATCTTCCTCCGTTCCTCTCTATCAGCCGTCTTATCATACTCATACCTTTCACTCTCATATCATTGTTCACACATTCCATCCATCTTTTCTTAGGCGTTCCACTACCATTGTATCTATCTACCTTCATTTACCACTCGTTTTATAACACTTTCATCCCTCCGCATTACATGTTACATGTCCATACCATGCTATTCTACTTCCTCTCACTGTCTCGTATAATAAAGAGTACTAACGTACAGTATGGTTACTCACGCTCCCCGCTAAAAGTGCCGCCTAGCCCCTCTCGGTTACCTCACAGTTACCGCCTGTCAAAAACGCGAACATTGGACCTGTCATATTTCACTCATACAAGCATAGTACGCGTTCACTTACACGAGCTTAGACTGTGTGCTGGGAACGCGCCTCTTTCATATATTTGATGATCCCCAATGTCCGAGATGTGGTCGCGTAATGAGATTACAGCAATAATTTTAAATATAAAGTCTGTTCATATAATTTTGACACAACATTCTCGTTTGTTGTCAACCGCTAGAACGTGATTGGTTGAGTTTGCATGACGCACGCGATTGGTCGCAACGTACCTACCTATTCTACCTAATGATAATAAAATGTATATCGAATGAATAAATAAAATTCCGCTCACTATAGCGAGGAAACTACAACACAAAAAATGCGTTTATCACTGCTTCCAGTAGTTCCACAGGTGGTAAATCAACTTTATTACTAGATTCACCTACTTTTATCAATTTTAAAGCAGTTAATTTGACTTTATTCAAGTTCAAATAACTTTACCCACTAGTGCATAAAATGCGTTTTTACCCGCTGGTATTAAAGGACAAAACACGTGTTTCCGAGCTAGTGAGGGGAAAAAATTGCAAGGTAACTTCGACACGCCCAATACATATAATGACACTCTTTTGTCATATGTATTGATATTGACCTAACATTGTAAGCGACATCTACTGGGACTCTGTCCATCACTGGTACATTTTACCTTAGGTCCATAAACACTCCAAATACCGGAAAGGTCGGAGGTGCGTTGCCGGCCTTTAAAATGGATGTACGCTCTATTTGTAATGTAAATACATTTAGCCCTCTAAGTACACGAAATGTTCGGTCGTATCAAAAACACGATATAAATATTGATAAATGTATTAAATTGATATTTTACCCGTGTAATACCCTCTTCAAGAAAAAAGTTGTTTTTCTGACGGAAAACTGTTTTGCGGAGTTAGCATTCGAATAAAAGGAACGATAAGCGTAAAATTTCCCTTCATATTTTATGTTATCGTAAAGGTAACGATATTTATGGTTAGCAGTTATTTTTAATGTGTAATATGACACGCGTAATCATAAAGGCTACCATTTTTATTTTGCACGTGTAACGGATCTATTTTCAAAGGCTATTTACTTATTTGCCCCGTGTCTGTCGGGTCTATCTCCTGTCTACATATTTTATAAATTTACGGTAATAAATACACAAATATGTTTGACTACTTTTGGATTTGGATTTATCTGTTCGATCATTGAAACATGCAGACCATTGAGGTCTAACAGAATCGTACCTATTTTTTTTTAGCGCCACCTATTAAATACTATCATAACTACACGATGATGCCTACGTGATATTATGATATTTATGATATTAAAATAAAGAAGCATGTCATTTGTTCTTATAAAAGATTTTTAGCTACACGCAAACATATGTCTGGAAAATATGATTTTGGCCACTTCCAGGCTGCGAACAGCGCCATCTAGTTTTAAGCCTAAAAGGCCCATGCATTTCAGGGGTACGCTTTTTTGTATGGGCTTTAATGTGCCCCGTATTATATGATCCTTGATTTTGCCATGTTTATTCACATCACAATTCACAACTATCCCATTTGCCCTGTCACCAGACCACAAACCAAGTCGCATAGCGCCAGCAAATAAATCGTTATTATTTAAAGGGAAGAAAGCTTCGAGATCTCCGCTTAGAGACAATTTATGGGTGCCTCAGAGCGGGTTCGTATTCTGTACACCCTGAATTATTTGAGTCGCGCTAAGGGCCGGAATCATCTGCTTAGTAAGCAGGTTTAGCTAGTTTAAACGGAGAAAATCTTATAAAGTAAGAGATAGTATATGTTATTTAGTGATAGCTTAAGGTACATTTTTATACCTATCTACGAAACTCAAGATTCGATTAGTTTCCATCAATATCTAACTCAATTTTGCTAAAATATTTCTTGAACTACATCCACAATGATCTTTAGATAGATTCCTATATTGCGTCAAGTACTTACGTCTTTGGTCTAATACCTACTGCACAATAGTTTATTTATTTATTTAAATTTTATTGCACAAAAGAACAATTTAATGTACAAAAAGCGAACTTAATGTCATGTCAGTCAGGTCAGGTCAGGTCTACCGGTCAACCTTTGGGCAAAGCAGAGAAGATTGTAATAGGCGGTGCATTAAGAGGCCAATTTTGAAAAAGCACAGTTCGCACTTTCGAAAATACCTATACCTAACAGCATAAGCAACCCACACATTCACTTCTGATCTAGGCATATTGTATTAGTCTGAATATATAATTTATTTATTATTTTTTTATTTATTTATTTATTTGAGAAACAAACAGTCGTTTACAGATATTGTTACAGTTTTATTTCTTAAATTTAGACCTGGGAGTTCCCTTATTTTTTACATTGCAGTCTATATAAATAAACTAGTTTCATGGGTAGATTTACGAGAGCCACAGGCAATATTCTTTATTTTTATAATTATTATATTAACATTAAGTTATTCTCGACAAATTTCGCGAATCGTCCCATTGGTAGGTACATGTAGATTATAGAACTATGTGGGTAGGTTCTTAAATGTTTAAAATTATGGATACTAACATAATTGTGGACGGGGACTTCCGGTTCGGGTGCCATCTTAGCGGCATCGTGTCGCGAATAATTTCTCCTTCTTTTGCTCATTAATGTTGTTTAAAGTGTAATATCGATAGCTTATTATGCAGTAAACTAATGTTATAGTGAGAAGCTGATGAAGTTTTAATCTCGAAACGCGTTTAGCCCCTTTTTTGTCATCGACGGCCGCTAGTCCACGTGCCCTTGTAAAATCTAGCTATCAATTTACAAGTGCCAACTACCGAACAACGTCGCACTTACCGTACCAAAATCTAAAACAATTAGCTTATATCACCTTGACACTGGAAAAATAGTCCCACCAAATGGGACTGAGGCCATTTATATAAAAAAAAATTGTGTACGGAACTACCGGAAGGTGACTTAGCATTACGAAAGCAGTAATTTAAAAATTAATGACCGAAAATACATTTTATAGAATAATGAAGAGTAAGCACTCGAAATTCATGCAGGACTGGCCTATTTAATTCCCAAGCAGTTAATATTATTATCAACTGTATTTTCAAGCGAAACTCATATGATGAATTTAAGTCTCTTTGTACTAGCGGTCACTTAATATTTATAAGTACTTACTACTGTAAATTATTTTTTTATTTCGTAGCAATTTCATATTTAAATTTAATTTGAACGAAACTTAATTATTATTGAAGTTTGTAAAGAGTTCCTTTTCGTTATGAATGGTTTCAAAAAGCATTAAGGAAATTCTCATTTTATATCAAAATACCTACTTAATTTTATTCAATTTTTTTCCTAGTCTCATCAATTCAATTAGTCTTGTCACTTCAATTAGAAAAAAACTTCAAACTCTCGAGTCTCGATATTAAAATTTTCACAAAAAAATTAAAATTTTGAAAAAACCCCCGACGCGACATAGTAGACCGATTTTCATGAAACATGGCTAAGAATACTCCCGACTAACTCAGCTTTCAGACAAAAAAACTAAATCAAAATCGGTTCATCCGTTCGAGTGCTACGATGCCACAGACAGACACACACGCATACAGACAGACACGTCAAACTTATAACACCCCGTTATTTTTGCGTCGGAGTTTAAAAATAAAAGACTTCACTTTGTAGGAAGTATCCAAAGCGTCAGGAAGGAATATACCGAAAGATCTTTTACGAGATAAACTCCAGTTATAACTAGATACGAATAAAATCCACGTTAAGGCACTGGTCCCACCAAAAGCTATCGATAGAAACGAACAAAAGATAGTCTCTCCCGTGTAAATATAACCTAAATAATAAATAAATAAATATTGGATACACCTTACACAGATCAATTTAGCCCCAAACTAAGCAAAGCTTGTACTATGGGTGCTAAGCGACGATATACATGCTTAAATAGATAAATAGATAGATAGATAGATGATTTATTTCACAAAAAAAAAATTACAATATAAGTTTGCGTTTCTGTACAAAAATATAAGAATTCCCATCATGATCGTCATAAAATTAAAAACTTAGAGATAACAGGAATAATATAAATCATCATATTGTGTCCCCCAATAAGGATCGTCATTTTCCAAAATTTAACAATAAAAACAAATTAATAAAAATTGACATTAAAAATTAATTGACATAAGTATGTAAATACTTACAAATCAAAATACAAAATACATACTTATATACATAGAAAACATCCATGACTCTGGAACATAATATGTGCGTCGCTTACTTCGGTTGCTCGCTTCTGGTGAGACCAGTGCCTAATGCCTATAGCCGTTATAACGAGATACGAATGAAATCCACGTAAAAAGGTTTGAGTCGAGATAAATTCAAGCTTGTTAACTTGGTGAGTAACAAGACTTTGTAGCGTTAACTTTTTTTTTTTTTTTTTTTTTTTTATGGGATAGGAGGCAAACGAGCAGACAGGTCGCCTGATGGTAAGCGATCACCGCCGCCCATGGACTTTATTGAAGCTGAGATGATGAGACGGGTTGATGAAATAATAAGATAGTGAGAGTAAGAAGGATAAACAAACACATTTAGCCACCATGTGAAACACATTTTTTTTTTAACTAAAAACACGTCTATAACACTAAGGGCCCATTTAGACGGTACGAGAACACGCATACGAGTTTTATTACATTGCGGTATTTGATGGCTATTCAAAATTGTATGTGTTAGGTTTAAGATATCGGGTAGATGAGATCTCCCGGCCAGCCAGCTGTGCCCGGCAACTGACATCGTCAGTCGAAATATACCGATACGTGAACTGGCCGTGTCTCATTTCTCGGCACCCCTTTTCCCTCCAAAATAACAGTATGTAACCTCAACAGCCCGCAATGTAACTAAAATCGCATGAGAGTTCGCACGCCGTCTAAATCTGGCCTCAACGCTCGATATTCGTCGTCGGATTATAACGGCAAAAATTAAAAAAAAAATCTAAATGCAAACTGAGAAAACGAATCCAATTTGTACCAGCCAATTTGTAAAATAAGTATGTACCTACACATTAAAAAAATACATACTACTTTGTGGACGCAACATGTAGATAAATTACAACTTACGCCGTGTCTTGCGTGGGCGACGGTCGCGCGACCGTCGCCGTCGCGTCTCATTGCATCGTCTACTTCCATATCGATAAGGTTTGATTTCGTATGCGTCGCATCGCCGTCGCCCACGCAAGCCACGGCGTTATAAGTTTTTAAAATATCAAGCCAACCGACATCTCTGAAAACAAACTGAATACATTCAGTTGTATGGCCTATAATACCTTAGATGTTAAAGTAGGTAATTCGCTTAAACACTTACAGACTCCAACTCCGAAACAAATAACTCCGAAAATTGCACGTAAAATGCAGAAAAAGATATATCACCGACAATTTGTTAAAGTATTGTTAATTCTCCCTTAAATTACCCGCGTTTAAACCCACTGAAACACATAAGTGCAGAAATATGTCCAAAAAGATTACTACAACGCGTTCGAGGCACTTGTTACCACGAATGTACTCACGTAAGTTTCACAGAAAGAACACCTTAATATTAATATGAATTAAGTCGGAAATTGGCTGCGGGAAAACAATTCCATTTACATTTTTAAATAAAACCGCGCGAGTAAAAGCAAATTGTATTTTACGTGAAATAAAGTCTTTGTTCCAACGATAGTGTACAGAATGCGCGCCCATTGTTTTTAGTGCGAAAAATAAACCTAATACTTTACACAATAAAGTGCGAATTTGAATGTGTGTGAGTTCATATGGAGAGGTGCGTGGTAGATTAAGGATATTTATTTTCATGTATGTAATGTAGCCTTTAAATTGAGCGTAGTGTGTTTCATGCCAAGCAACTACAGTTGGTATGAAATGTTGTTGAAAAGAACACGCTTTTCAACAAACTTTTCTAGTAGCAGGGAAAACTAGTTACATATTTCACATTCTGAGTTGTTTCACATGTTGTGCTGCATTATATGAAGTTTGCAAGTAGTGATAGGAACTAAGAATAGGAGTAAGTACTTACTTACGAATATTAAATGTGAGAAACAGGCCTGGCAAAAAGGGCCTGAAAGAAAACCAAATTGTGACATTGCAGTGACAGGTTGCCAGCCTCTCGCCCACGCCACAAATTAACCTATATCCCACAGTCGACTTCTACGACACCCGGGAAGAAAGGAGGTGGTGAAATCTACGGGAAGAAAGGGGGTGGTGAAATTCTTAGCCCGTCACCACACGGGATATCAGAGTACCAGACCACGGGGGCCAGAGTACTTGCTATAATTTTCGTCTTAAGTCTATTAGTTCAGTTCAGACGCTGTTTGAATTGTGGCTATATGCGTGCCTTGTTTGATTAATAGTTAATTGACACAAGTATCAATCAAATACTTGATATTGATTAATATAACATGCGTGTTCGTTCCGTAAGATTATGTTTGCGTACAGTATGGTTTGTCAATAACTTCTGTGCCATCGGGGTGTGTGCTGTCCTTGTTTACTGTTAATAATAAATATACATCAATTCTAATATTATAAATGGGAAAGTGTGTGTCTGTTTGTTTGCCTGTCTCACACGGCAAAACGGCGAAATGACGTGATTTGGATGGAGAGTGATATAGACTACTTTTTGTCTTTTTCTAATCCCCCACTTCCCTAAAATGAGGGGTAGAAGTCCATAAGGAGCATTCCGCAATTTTCGAATTTAACGACATTACAATCAGCATGCATATTTATTTGCGTCTAGATTTTATACAATACAATACAAACAATACAAATACCCTTTATTGCACACCTTGATAAAAAAAACAATACAAAATATAGAAACAACATGAACGAAGGTAAACAACAGGCGGTCTTATCGCTAAAGAGCGATTTCTTACAAAGAACCTTATTAATTATTTACATCATTATTGAATTCTGATACATTCACACACATACATAAATCTCATCAAAATTATCCATTATAACAACGTTTTTAGTATCCGCTTACCCATTTTCCCTTTTCCCCCTTTCCCCCCTTTCCCCGTTGTCTAATTAGGTAAGAACTAATCAACGGGTAGTATTTACATTGCTAATTGTGATGGTTTTTTCGGATCCTCTTTAAAATTAGGGTTGGGAAAGACTCGAGTCTGCTTGAAGACTCGACGGCGTTTTATAAGCTCGCTAGCTTTTGCCCGCGGCTTCGCTCGCGATAGAAAGAGACAAAAAGTATCCCATGTCAAACTCCATCCCTTCTACTATCTCCACTTAAAAAAAAATTCAAATCGTCGCTCCGTTTTGCCGTGAAAGATAGGATAGGAGCAGAGCGATAACCGCTGGAGCAAGCGTGTTCTGGAGTGGAGACCGTGTCTTGGTAAACGTAGAGTGGGACACCCTCTGGCTAGATGGCGGGATGATTTGCATAGGGGGGCTGGCGGAAACTGGATGCATAAAGCAGCAGACCGGGCTCTGTGGCGTAACTTGGGGGAGGCCTATATCCAGCAGTGGACTGCAGCGGGCTGATGATGAGCAGACAGGTCGCCTGATGGTAAGATAGTCCATGGACACCCGAAACACCAGAAAGGTTAGAGGTATATTATATGATTGTCAAAGTTTAAAAATCTTTTGATAAACTTTTATTATTTAGTATCATTTTGTTTAGTCTATTCGGAAGGTCGAGTTCCGGTGAGTTACCCTAATAAAGTATTTATCTATTACAATTATAATTTCTAAAGCTACTGTAAAAACATTAGACTCTGTTTTTTTGGTTCTTCTTCTAATTTGAGTCTCAAAAGACTCGAAGTCCAATACTAAACTAAACAAAGACTCATGTTGTTTTTTTTTTAAGTTTTCTTCATTAAGACTCGAAAGACTCGAGGTAGGTACAAAGTACAACACTATTTGAGTAGAACAATGGTACGTGAGGTATGTTCTAATTGGTAATTTAGTATAATACACATAAATCAGATCGTTCACCCCTTTAAACCATTAGAACTTAAAATACTTTTTTTTAATTGTTCTCGGGGAATTATAGATGTTTCGTGCTTTGAATATTTATTATCATTTACATTTTTGGATTTAGCTATTTTTTAAAATGGGCTAATAACGAGCTTCTTATGATATGCCCGCTAATAAGTGCGTGCGGCTTTCGTTCCGGAGGTCGCGGGTTCGAACCCCGGCTCGCACCAATGAGTTTTTCGGAACTAATGTGCGAAATATCATTTAATATTTGCCAGTCGCTTTTCGGTGAAGGAAAACATCGTGAGGAAGCCGGACTAATTCCAATAAGGTCTAGTTACCCTTCGGGTTGGAAGGTTAAATGGCAGTCGCTTTTGTAAAACGCCGACGCCAAATCCTTGTATTTGTTGTCAAAGCGGACCCCAGCCTTCCATGAGACATGGCGAATGCCGGAATAACGCATGGAGGATGATGATGAACAACTGCTTATGTGTATTAGTGCGTTTTCACATTATCCGATCCGATATCGGATGTCGGAAGGATTTCAATAGAAAAAATCCAAGATGGCGCCTGTAATGTATGCGATATCCGTCCGACATCCGATATCGGATCGGATGATGTGAAAACGCACTTAGGACCCGTATGTACTTTTAATTCACTTAGGCCCACGGTCAATGGACCTCCGGAATCCTCTCTCAATCCGGACAAATTTCCAATTAAGTTGAATAATTAGAACGGGCCGCCATTAGAACCGGAATTTAATTCCGGATGTTATTCCGGTTTTTAATTCGACCTTGGAAGGGGTTTGTTTGAAATTATATTATAATTACTACGTGTGTAGATCGTGTGGTGTCTACCTCATAAAGCTTATACGAATTGAGTTAAATTTTAATGAAGGATAAACAATGGCATAATATGAAGCTGTTGAAAAATTTAAAATGGGTAATTCGCTGTTTCACTCATGACTATGGGTCACTAGCCCATACTCTGCCAACTATGCTACCAAGACATGAAGACATCAAAGGACGGCAATTATTTCCACTGAAGACTGGCGTTACTTCTGCAGGCCTAGCACATGATGGCCGCGGGAGTATGTCGCCGCGAGATAGACTACCTGTCCTTATGTCATTAATTAGACAAAGACGTGTCATCTATCTCGCGGCGACATACTCCCGCGGCCATCATGTGCTAGGCCTACAGAGCGTTACCTGTAACTATATACGTCTCCTTTGCTTACACATTAACGCACGAAATAAATCATTACATAATTATAACAAAAACATGGCCAGTAGTCATTTTTAAACCCAATTTTTGATTAATAAGTCGGATAGAAAGATGTAAAAGTAAATGAGTTGACTGTGAAGTGTGACGTCACTCGACTCGATTTCGTATTAATTCCTTCAGGGCGTTCCCTGCGCCAATGACCTTCGATTTGAATCCATTGACATTATGACAGTTTCTAAAGCCTATCATATTAACAGCATCGTCTTTAAACAAAACAGTACCTCATAATTACTTCACAGCTCATTGTTTCTGTGATATTTGACATCAAAGTTGAACAATTTTAGGGTCAAAAACTGGTTTTAATTAGTTTTGTTTTAATTAGTTTAAAATTAAAATCTCTCTTGAATAATACAAACTTTGTTTAGTTTGGAGATAAGTTGATCTGTGTAAGGTGTCCCCAATATTTATTTATTTATTTTAATTTTTAGAAAAGCCAAAGGCAAATCCAAAAGTGTCTATTTCATGTATGTAACACCGTTCACTAAAATCAAATTTCGATAACAGTGTTTTTTCAGACCATTTAAAAAAAAACTTAAAAAAATAAGATTTTTTTTTTAAATATGGCTCTTACGAATAGAGATAAAGGATTGAAGAACCCATGGCCGTTGGTCTCATAATTCTATCTGTAAGGTAAATTTATGAGTTTCAACTCAAAACTTGTTAAAAATCGATGAAAACCGTCCTTTTGACAGCTTGACGACAGAAGCTGATTGGAATAGAAGGAAAGTAGCTTAATTCTTTCAAAACCTCTTCAAACTAAAACTACTTACTGTAAATATAGTAAACGCTTTACAAAATTTTATAATGTAAATACTTCTGTAATTATTCATATTTAATAACAATACAACAAAGGCCCAAAATGTGCAATTTCATCGCAACAATGAATTTCAAAGCATTTTTGACTGCAGCGAGCGCGGAAATTGTACAGTAATATAATTTCTGGCAGTTAACGTTCAGACTTCAGACAGACTTTGAAAACTGGCGGTCGTAGCCTTTGTGAAAGTTCTACAGTCTATATTTAATGCGTTTGTCAGTATATTAATTTTTATTTGTTATTCCAGGCATCTTCTGGGCGAGCGAGCTCCATCTTTGGCTAGTCTGTGGCCAAGAGTAAGCCCATTTATAATTAAAAAAAAAAAAACATACATTTTTTTAACTGTTTTTTGTTTACTCTGAAACTAGGCGAAATCCAGAAATGTTATATGGCATTTTAGTCTTAAAATTGGATCGGAAATACGCTATTAAAAGTACTCCCTTTCCTCATGGGCACCTTGTATAATACCTGGACTGTCAAAGCCCATACAAAAAAAAGTGTGCCATTAAAGTGTATGGGCCTTTTACGGATAAAACTAGATGGCGCTGTTTCGCAGCCTGGAAGTGGCGAAAATCGTATTTTCCCACATATTTTTGCGTGTTTTTTTTATAAGAACAAATGACATATTTCTTTATTTTAATATCATTATATCACGTCAATACACATTTTGAAAAAAAAAAAGAAATTTGTACTCATCATCAGTGTAGTTATGATAATATTTAAGACGATACGATACAGGTTAATTCCCCGTACAAACGTTCTCGACTATTTCCTCCCTGGGTTTTGAAGGTAGAGCAGTGATTTTTTCAACACAGATTATTATTATTTTTATCTGTGTCGGACGGTTTTGATTTTTTTACTATTTTTATTTTAAAGACGCTAGAGCCAATCAAAAAATTTTAAAAACGGCCTTTTTCAATATGGCTCAAAAAAGGTGTGATACTCAAGATCGGTAACGATTAGCCAAAAAATCTAAACGGTTCGACACAGATTATTTAATTGTTATTCAGATTCTCAAATTTCGTTCCGTTTAAATAAGTTTTAAAGGAGGAAACAGTCGAGAGCGGAACCTCGATTTTAAAGATTTTTTCGCAATATCTTTTAACTGAGTTGTTCTTAATGGACATTTTTTTTTCGATTAATCTAGTTAATAACACTAGTATATTTAACTGAAATTCCTAAATTGAAAGGGGGGCTCCTTTCCATTTTAGCATTTTCGCTCCCGTAGCGTCTTAATAGGTTGCGAAAAGATGTGGTATGATTATTTATTTTTTCCCAACGTTTCGGCGGTTGCACTGGCCGTGGTCGCGGAAGACTGACGTCCCAGCAAAGTGTCACCGGAGATGTAAACAACACAAAACTACCCGATATTTATTTATATCAAAGGTAAAAATAATGTTAATTTATCGCGTTCGACCTGTGTGTGACTTTAAATATGTGTACAAAGCGCGAGAACTTAAAGTGTTATATGTGGTATGATTCTTGGTATGAAGATTATGTCATTTCCATATAAATCATCCTTGGTACATTATAATATATAAAACCATGTAGTGATATAATAGAAGGTAATCATTGAAGTTAATCGCCTTATGGTAAGCAATTACCGTTGCCCTTAGGCACTATGTCACCAGAAGGGTTGATAATACATTGCCGGTCTTAAAAATGGGAGTACGCTCGTTGTTTGAACGTTTGTATGTATTCCACAGTTTTTTTTATACCACGTCGGTGGCAAACAAGTATACGGTCCACCTGATAGAAAGCGGTCACCGTAACATATGGACGTCTGCAAATCAAGGAGTGTCACACGCGCGTTGCCAACCCATTAGAAACTTGTACACTCCCTTGTACATACTTATTATATACTGTATGTTTTCCTATACCTAAACAAAGTAGGTAGATATATATGTACTCGTACATACATAAAAGCCGAATATGAACGCATCACTTCCGTGGAGATTGTCGGAGTGATTGAGGAGCACTCCACACCCATAAAGCCCATAACAATGACAGATTACACATCCCAGATATTTATCATGAATTATGATGGACGACATTCCATACTACCTATGTAATATTACAAATGGGAAAGTGTGTGTCTGTTTGTCCGTCTTTCACGGCAAAACGGAGCGACGAATGACCGTGAAATTTTAAGTGGAGATAGTCGAAGGGATGGAGAGTGATATAGGCTACTTTTTGTCTCTTTCTAAACCCTCCAGTTCCCAAAAATGGGGGGTGGAAGTTTATATGGATCATTTTGCAATTTTCAAATTTTACGCGAGCGAAGCCGCGGGCAAAAGCTAGTCCTAGCTAAATACTCGACCAAATTTCTAACCCTCAACTTCTCTATAATGGGGGGGTGGAAGTTTCTATGGAGTTGTCCATATTTAATCGCAGCTTGCAGCTTTCGGGTGCAATTTTTGTAAGTTGAAGTCAACAAAAACATTAAAAACCGGCCAAGTGCGAGTCGGGCTCGCGCACAAAGGGTTCCGTAGCAGCAAATATAATAAACTTATTATGTCAATTTATACACCTGCCAAAATTACAGTTAAATCAACCTATCTCAAAAACTATAAGAGATACTTTGATCAAACCAAAAATCGTTGAAAGAGTTAATTAGCATGCATCACCTCTATTTTTTTTAGAATTTTATACCCCGTAGTTATAAAAATAGAGGGGGGGCATACTTTTTACGACTTTGAGAGCTGATATCTCAAAAACCGTTCACTTTAAGAAAAATGTTTTTTAGAAAACTTTATATCATTTTAAAAGACCTTTCCATTGATACCCCACACGGGTATGTACATCGAAAAAAAAATTTTCATCCCTCAGTTACATGTATGGGGGGCCCCACCCCCAATTCTTTTTTTTACTATTTAGTGTCATAATTTTGTAGCGGTTCATACAACACATATTCCCATCAAATTTCATCACTGTAGTACTTATAGTTTCCGAGTAAATCGGCTGTGACAGACGGACAGACGGACAGACGGACAGACGGACAGACGGACATGACGAAACTATAAGGGTTCCGTTTTTGCCATTTTGGCTACGGAACCCTAAAAATGCCTCGTTACGTGATATTTAATTGCAACAACACAATAGTTATTTGTTATACAAGGGGGCAAAGTTGTATTTTAACGCCGAGTGTGAAATTGAAAGGATTCTATAGTTGAACCACGAGCGAATCGAGTGGTTCGAGAATAGAATCCTGAACTTGCGAGTTTTTTAACACACGAGAAGTAAAATACACTTGCACCCGAGTGTAACACAAAACTTTTCCCCACACTATAGCGAGGAAACTACAACGCAAAAAATGCGTTTATCACTGCTTCCAGTAGTTCCACAGGTGGTAAATCATCTTTATTACTTGATTCACCTACTTTTATCAATTTTAAAGCAGTAAATTTGACTTTATTCAAGGTCAAATTACTTTACCCACTAGTGGATAAAATGCGTTTTTACCCGCTGGTATTAAAGGACAAAACACGTGTTTCCGAGCTAGTGAGGGGAAAAAATAATGAATACTCAAGGGCCTGAGACATATTTAAAATCGCCCCTATACAAAAAGATGAACTAGTTTCTTCTATGTATCTAGTTCTGTGGTTTCAGCTGACAGACTATGACTTTGATACCGAATTTGTTGCTGGAATATTCTTCGGAGGTGAACGATTAGCTCCTTGTACAATACAACACAATTAAAATTCACTTTATTGCACAACATCGGCCACGCCACGCTCGGCCGCCATAGAAATAGATGAACTTGTTTCTTCTATCTAAATCTAACTCTGTGTTCAAGATACATTTTCTCTACATTACATTGATAGCATGCGGTCAACACTGCGTTAATCGTATAAAAGAAGCGGACCTTAAAGACAGATATTTTTTATTTTTTTCCTTTTTACAGCTTAAATCCATTCAATAGTATTTCTTATCTACCTACATATTTTATCTACTACTTATATCCGTCATCAAAACGACATAACATGGCGACCCCGCGACTGAGAGCCACTTACCTCGCACTCACTCATAATGGGATCACAACAATGACTGATTGCACTCGTTCCACTCGTTTTTGATATATCATGCTCGTTATAAGAGATTTATCCGTAAACAAAATACTCTGCTTGGTCTAGCACATGATTGACGCGAGATTATCATGCCGCGACATAGACTACTCTTATGTCATTGATGATGTAATTTAGAAAAAAACCTATGTCGCGCCAATCACAATAGTGTGTTAGCTTTGTACGCTTGTACGCTTTATTATAATGTGGTACATGACATGACATGTCGCCAGAGTGATGACAGGTGAACTAAATTGTTGACGGATTGTTGGGCGTTTTCGGATGGTAAAAGCGACGACCGACGCACGTTGGCTTATTCGATGAAGTAGTAGTAAAAGTAGTAGATCACAAAAAAAATGTCTTGTAGCTTTCGATTATACTTGTAGATGGCGTTAAGTGTCACTTTTGTCATAGATTTACGGGTCGAAAGTGACACTTAACGCCAATTTACAAATAATCGATGGCAACAAGGCATTTTTTGTGGCGCTATCTATGTGTGGTGTAGTGTATGCGCGTTCTTAGGCGGTCGCATTTTAATGTATGGGATGGTATGATCTTCTTATATTTAATTCATAATTCATTCATGTAGGTACTTGTACATGAATGGAGGCCTATGTTCAGAGCTATAATTATTATTGAAGACTAAAATTATGCATGAGTATGATGATTCTGATGACATTCCGCTAAAGACCTCTAAATACTTAGCTTTCCACAAATCGAAATTGAATTTCAACACAACACTCATACAGTGTTAAACCTTCGAGTAAATTCCGTATTTTGTAAAGCAAATATTTTGTTGGTATTTTGCTCAAAGCCCTAGTCCCGACACTCCCGACGCGATTAAAAAGATTTTATTTAAAGCAGGTTTTCACGCATACCGATAGCTATTTATACGTTCCTTAAGAGGATATGGGAGGAACTACTCTCCATACAAACGTAGTCCTGATTTTTTTCCCTATTTTTTTAACGGTTTGATGTATTTTAATTATAGGTACCTACGTTCCTTAGTTTTTTCGCATTTTTTCAATATTGTCTAGCTATACTCTGTCAAACAAGTCTGTCAGTAAATAAGAACAGAGAAAACTATAGGTATCCTTTTCTCTAGCACCCTAAAGAAAAGGATGCATATAGTTTTCTTTGTTCTTATTTACTGACAGACTTGTTTGACAGAGTATATTATGTCCCCATGTTTTTTTTTCGCATTTTACACGGTAAAATAAAAAGGGCCGTTTAAACACTGCATACTGATTTTTGAGGTCATAATGAACAACTTTTATATGGGACCAATGGTGAAATTGCGATATGAAACAGTCAAATTTTTTTTCGCGATTTCAGCATTGGCCCCATAATAAAAGTTGTTCATTATGACCTCAAAAGTTACTAGGCTAAATTTCAGCCCTGTACAGTTAAATTAAATAACTTGTTACCATTGTATAAAACCCTTCAAACAGTTTTTCCCTCCTGTTTTTAATAATCAGTCATTCGAAAATATCAAACGTGGAGGCATAACTATGGCTATTGATTCATATACGTCGAACTATGCATAAATATTTTCCATGATGATAATATTAAAAGAGGAAAGTTTGGACGTTTGTATGTAGAGACTGTAGAGAGAGAGGAAATGCCCCTTACCTCTTAAGGAAGCTGAAAGAGGCATGAATGCCTTTACGTCTATGAACTCATAAAGACTGTGTTTTAATTGATGTTTTTTTTTTCTAAGCCCCCTTTTTATTACGGACATTTCTTACTTAAATTAAAAAGAAAATATATAATTATATATATTCTAAGTCTAAACCGTTCCGCGTAAGATTCAGCTGTTTATATTAAAATGTCGGATATTAGTGTTTGTTAACTTTACAATTTCCTAGCTATGACAGACAGACATGGCGAAACTATAAGGGTTCCTAGTTGACTACGGAACCCTAAAAAGGAAGGTTTCATACAAACTACATAGGACATTTTGGGAAACCTAACCTAGTGGATCTTGCTCAGCATCATGGACTCTATCAGCCTACCAATTTTTATCAAAATCGGAGACGTGATCCAAATGTACAAACTTAACGGGAATTGCTCATTTAATGGTCCATTGAGTTTTCAAACTGTGAAACCGCAGTAACCTAAAATTATAATAAATCTGAGAACTATCCGTTACCAAGTTATGTTCCAAAATTCCAAATTCAAAAGTCGTATTCAAAAGTAACTGGCCACAAAGTTATATTCGAAAATTCGAAACAAAAGTTGTTCGGGCGAAACGGTTCCAGCCGGTATAGCCGAAATGACATATGTTGACGCTAGATGCCGATCGAAACGCAGTCTGTCTCTGTCGCGACAATACGAAAAAGCCATAGAGATAGCTAGCAGCGCTAGGATAGCGATATTATTGTAAACCTTAGTGCGTTTGGCTAGGTAGCCAGGTAAAGTTTGATTTACGTACGTTTAAAACTATGGGGGATTTTTGAAAATGGAATTTCTGGTTTTCGTTGAGACTTTTAACTTCTTGGAGAAGTTTGGACGTTTGTTTCTTAATCTAGATAAAGCGCAACATTTATTCGGTACTGTTTCTGTTTTATCTTAAGGGCCGGTTGCATCAAACCGTCTGTCACCGTTAAAGCGTTCGCTAAATTTTATTGTATGGGAAGTTACATAGACGTCTACTGCGTGACGATGATGTGTCTGTCAAATGTGGTTGATGCAACTGGCCCTAAGAAATATATTCTTAGCCTAAGAACGGTGCGATATTTTTGAAAATAATTCTACAACAGTAGTTTTTTTTCATATACAGCGTTTAATCGCAATTTAAAAAACCTATATTTTCGAATCCACCAATAGTTTGGAATGGAAGATATTAAAAAAAACTACGCCCAAAAAATAAGCGTTTTCTTTCAGCAAAATACCTCACAGTAATTTAATGGTGGACACATTTAAAAAAAAATCAGTTTTAAGGTTTACAACCCGAAGCCACCTAAATATATGACGGGAAATAAGACTTTTTTTAATGATATAGAATTTTTGAATTTTATCTAACGTGCTCTAGAGCAAATATAACAACAGATATTTTTAAGCAGAAATGAATAGCACATAATATTTCAGATATTTAGCATATAAAAACCACCAATATATTTATATGGAAATAAAAAAATCTAAATATTTGACCGGGCAAATTAGGAACAGATAATAGTATGAGGTTGACTTTTACTGTTCCTATTTAACAATATTAACAGCATGATAATCCACCCAATAAGTTTGACCTTTATTTAATACTTTAATTTAATAATATATTTACATTTTTTGCGTGGTTTGGTTTGGACCTTAGTGTCTTACATTTAGGAATCCATATGGCAAACCACCACGCCAGTGGAGCTGGGCCGAGAGTAGGTGATGAGCCGTGTCGCATGCTTTTTATTCTGTTCTTCTATTACACATTAACGTAAATGAGGAGGCACACTGACATTTTACCCCGCCAGGCGGCGCCTATGCAAGAGTCTAGGCATGTCACTGTCATTCATATGTGAGAGAGAGAGAAAAAACATAATTATCAGCTTCTCGCTCTCACGTCTCACGGACTAATAGGGTGGCGCCATCTGTCGTATCCTTTGAGTGTTCCTCCTCATTACATGCCTATTTCTACATAAGTAATATTTTGGTAGATTAAAAACAGACGTTTCCCACCGATAATAAAGTCCAAAGTAATGTAAAAAATTACATATTTATTTTAGGCATGCGATTTGACAGTCGTCGAAAAGAGTATATACTTGTCAGTACATACATCTATCTCACGTTTTTCTCTTCTACCATTTGACAGATCTCCGTCATCTTGTGAAATGTATTCTTCCATTCTTCAGAATCGTTGAAGCAACGCTTGCTACAAACACGCGAAAGCTATGCAAAGTCTAATTTCGACCCATATGTCACGGCCAGGTATAGCCCCGGCGATTATCGTTAGACTTACAAGCCACAGGTCACGGGTTCAAATCTCAGTCGTCGCATACGTAGGTCGTAGATATTACAGCTTTTTAAATTAATTTTTTTTATGTTTTATTTATATTATAAGTTGATAAGTACAAGCTACTGCAATGACATTAAATACAAGGACGCACAATTCATAACAAAAATGTTTTAAAAATCTGGGTCTAAATTGCATTTATAACATTCTTGTTGATGCTAATAACGTTAACTTTTTATCTGCTTAGGAAAAAAATCGTTCATGCCATAAACAACTTAGTGTATAAAGACCTAAGTATCAAAATTGCAAATGGAACTGTGACACACTAAAAACTCTTTATCAAAATACCTTTTGTCATAATATGCTCAAATGACTTAAATGTCAAAGTGAATTGCGAACGAATATTGAACGAATGGAGCCGCTACCAATATATAATAAGTATGTAGGTATTAGATATTTCCAATTTATTCCATAAATAGAAATACCTAAAAAAGGCCGCAATTTTACTTCTTCATTACATAAACTTTAAAAATACCCTACTGTATCATCTTTATCTTGGTCACTTGTACTACGTTTATTACAATAAATGTATGTAATGTATGTATGTGTAAATTTCCTGACATGTCATATCTTGTTGTCACAAAGAAAAATTTACAGGGCTTCCAAGAATCTCGAGCTGGAAGGATACAAATTAAAATATTTTCTATGAAAATAATTAAATTCGACAGCAGACAACCCAAAGGATAATCGGATTTATTTATTATAGGCATTTGTTTTAAATTAAATACCAGTGGCTCTGATCTGATAGTGGGATATTCTTTAAAATTTATTTTCAAAAGGAGATTTAATGTTCGTAATGCCATTCAAATAATATTAGAAGTGTCTACGCGAGTGTCCGAATTTAATTATAGGATAGCACATATTGAAAGTACTGTAATATGGGTACAGAAGCCTGCCTATTGAAATATAAAATACATAGCAAAAAGTATAGAAAGAACTTACTACTTTTCGACTTTTTATGTAGATACCGACCATACAACTGACTCTAATTAATCTTGGTTTTCAAAAGTGTAAAATGTAGACCTAAGTGCGTTTTCGCATTATCCGATCCGATATCGGATGTCAGACCGATATCCCATACATTACAGGCGGAATCTTGGATTCGTCTATTGATATCCTTCCGACATCCGTTGTCGGATCGGATAATGTGAAAACGGTCTAATAGCGACTCAATTAGTTTTTGTTCCTTGACGGTCATTAATTTGAACTAATAAAATTATTTATTTAAATCTATACAATTACAACGAGTATTATTAATGTATTATACATTCATTTTGTAATGTAATCCAACGAAATAACTTATAGAAATATATTCTACCCTTTTTGCTTGTTTTCCGATTACTATTTAGCCAATTTTTCATTGAGTCATACCATGGACTTTCAATAGGGACTGAGCTCACACTTTTTTTGCCATAATAAATTGAACTTTATCACCGGTGCAGAAAAACGTTCTTATTAGGATAGTAAAAGTGTATTCACATGAGGGGGTCAAAGTTGGGGCTGGTGTCTCTCTCGCACGTGTGACCAGTGTTAAAGAGATTACTATAGTAGTAGTGTTTTTACCTGTATGATAACTAAGTTAATAAACTTCTTAAATGATTTTTGTATTATATCGAGGCAAGGATATTAATACCTTGTAGCGAATTGGTAAGTCATTATTATGAAGCCATAAAACCAAAGATTTGCGCAATTAAAAAAAAAACCTTTAATTCGGTATTAGTAGATTTGGTAGTAACTTTGAATATTGACTGGTATCCCCAAATAATGACAGTGATGACGTCATTCAAATAATTTTGACAGTGGCAATAAGTGCGAGAGGGACACCAGCCCCAACTTTACCCTCTCATGTGGACACACTTTTTGGCCTAACAACTCAATCTAGCTTAATAATATATAAATCTATGAGTCATACCGGACAACTGTCACTGTACATTTGTAATCCTTATTACAAGGGCATAACGTCTAGCGATGGTTAGCTAAGACAGAGTATTGCGGTTGCGGGGAGGAACGATGTTGAACCTTAGGTTACCTTCAATCAATACTAATACTGAAATACAGTTTTCGACCTTATTGCATTACATGTGTCTAATAACATTTTAAAATGGCTAGGGAATTAAATATCTTGACTGTACCTAAATTACTCACAGCATTAAATAAAATGTTATATACAACAAAAAAAAACAATATTTTAAATAAAGGGGGTAAAAAGGCGGTAAAAGAAAAATAAAATAAAAACCAAAAAAAGTTCATTTCGACTGCCGGGGATCGAACCCACGAACGACATCAGGACCGTCCGTCATTTTACGTTACGCTAGTACAACCTGAGCTATTTAAGCGATAGTAGTGGCGACGAAATATATATTATTATACCATGATGTAATGAAAATGCGGTTGAACACATGAGTCACTTTTGAAATAATGCAGGAAATTACATCGTCAATGGTAGAGAGTTTGTAGGTAAGAAGAATATGAAAATACTTATTTCAGTACGTACGTATGTGATTTTAGCGCTTCTTGGCGAGCATTTAAAGGTGGATTAATTTTTATTCTTCTTTATTATGATCCTAACGAAAAGTCTGTTCCAATTTTTTGGCTTATGTAATTTTTGCCGTGAATGTTATTCCGAGCTAGTAAAATATTGAACATCCGTCTTGTTTTTGGGGTGGTTTCAGTTTTCATAGTGTTTCAACACATAATGTATATACAAAACAACCATAACTTCACTTGTCCTTTTATTGCTTGTGTCATAACTGATTTAATTAGTCCGCTTTTTGCTACTACGAAGTATCATTCACAAAAATAGGTGGTTTCTTAATGTGTTATAAAGGTCATAAATTAAAGTAGTCGAATTTAAAACAAAAGTCCTGATTCCATTTTCGCCTGATTTTTAGTGAATTAAAATAATATTTTTTTTATTCTATTATACGTTTTTTGTCACAAATTTTGGTGGCTTAACTAAAAAAACTATTTCAAATTACCAAACTTAATTTTTGGTGACATAAAAAGTACTGTTATAGAATTAAGTTATTTTCCCAGTAGTAGCAAGACCGGATGGTTCCTAGGCTATCTGTCAAACAGTAAATAAGAACTAAGAAAACTATAGGTATCCTTTTCTCTAGCACCCTAAAGAAAAGGATGCATATAGTTTTCTTTGTTCTTAATTACTGACAGACTTGTTTGACAGAGTATATTAGTAATATTTCCTTTCAACTGGTTAGATATAAGGTGAAACGTAATAATTTACATATATTTATTCTTACTGTAGTTCTATGAGTAGCTTCTATTATTTCTTATCGTATTACTATTTATTTATTTAATTTATACTTTAACGACATAATTTTTTACAAATGTCTGTCCAATGGTTGTTAAGGTTACCAGTAGAGTATTCTTTAAGGCATTAACCTTAAAGAATTCTCTACTGGTAACCTTAACAACCATTGGATCAAACTGAAACTTTAGTACATAAATAAATATGAACTATAAATAAGTACGTGTATTCTTCTTATTTATTTATTGGAAAAATAAGATAATATAACCAAAATAACAAGCATTTCTATAATTAGATTCTCACCGGCCAATATCAAATTATAATTATAGCAATTTTTTCCTTGTCTTCCTCAATCTTGAGCATAATACCAACCTCACGAAAATATTTTCATGCTGCCATTGAGCAGAACGGTTAAACAGTGAAAAAACGTCTCAGAAAAGTTCTCACCCCATTTGACACCTCATAAATCCGAAAAACGCCTTAGCCATTGTTTTCTTGAACTCTCTTCACGATTCTTTTTTTCAAGTGACATAAGTAATGCCTGTTTCTTTTGAAACATGCCCTTTTTGTATAGAAAAGTAGAATTAGATATTTATTGCTACAATTCTTTTAAGCAGTGGAACGTCGACAACACGAATCTTAAAAGAAAAGAAAGAATGGGTGTTTATGGGTTTTGGTGGAGTTTGATGTAGGTAGTTTAATCTAAAGTTTTTTTTTGTGGATATTAGGTTTTAAGCTTTTGCGACTACTTTTTTAAATATGCCGCTTTCGTGACGCGTGACGCCAGTGACGGAGATGGCTAAAACTATAAAAGAGGACGAGCATTTTTTTTTTATTTATTAATGAGATAAAGATACCCTGAGTTATTTGCCAATTTCTGCTTCATGAAGTTTAATATTTCGGTTAATGGTTTGGAATTAAAGAATCTAATTTATTTAATATTTTTGATGATTACGTTTTATTAAGATTCGTTTTTTCGAGGTTCCACGGTTACTCAAGCCATTTAGTTTAACGCTTATCAGTCTTATCACATTTTTAATTCGTTCTTAAATAAATTATGGGGACAAAAGAAAATTATTTTCATCAAAAAGGGTTTAACCAAGAGGAAGAGATTATGCTATTATGATTGCATTTTTAATTTGCCTTGTACAATTGCTATTATTCTTCTGTAATTACGAGTTACGATTAACCAATACTACATTACGATACAAGTGCGATAAATAAGAAATTCGAAACGAGTGGTGAAAACTGAAAACACGAACGTAGAGAGTGTTTTAAATCGAGACGAGACGCGAATTACTTATTCGCACGTACCTACGCGTATCATAACAACATTTACAGTGCATATCACCATTTTGATTATTGATATCGTTGTTGCGTAAAGAGCTCCTTACCTAACAAGTGCCGTAATATAGCGACATATGTATAGTACTAATAGTACATTACTACAGAGGCCGGGACAAAGGGGGTTGCCGGCCGAAGACATATAGACGGCCGAGCGAAGCGAGGCCGGATAGGTCTGAGGCGGGCAACCCCATTTCCCGCCGAGGTATGTATAGTGCTTTTCTCAAACATGGTATGAAATAAATAAAGTCTACTGAAAATAGTAACTTTGGATGGCTGTATCTCCTAAACGGTGCGTCGTAGCGCAAAAATAATCGAATTTTCGTTCCCCTTTGGTACCCCGTATACGCTTATAAAAAAACAAAAAGTTAAAAAAAAAATTCAAAAAAAACGTAAAAATTTTTTTTTTATGAAAACGCACCCAAAATCAAATATTGTCTAGGGCCCGTACCAGTTGCAGTCGGCACGTCTATAAAGCCCCTTATAGTTTTTTTTTAATTGGCTAAATACCTGGATGTTATGTCACAATTATCTGTGTTTGAAAATTAAAAAAGAGGACTTTGCCGGCCTTGGCCTGCAAGGTTTGTATGAAATTCCATTATCTATCAATCGTCCTAGCCGCACCTGCAACGTCATACTTCGCTGCCAATTATAAGGCACATAACATCAATATTTCATACCATGTTTGAGAAATAGTACATTACTACAGAGGCCGGGACAAAGGGCCTCAGACCTATCCGGCCTCGCTTCGCTCGGCCGTCTATATGTCTTCGGCCGGCAACCCCATTTCCCGCCGAGGTATGTATAGTGCTTTTCTCAAACATGGTATGAAATAAATAAAGTCTACTGAAAATAGTAACTTTGGATGGCTGTATCTCCTAAACGGTGCGTCGTAGCGCAAAAATAATCGAATTTTCGTTCCCCTTTGGTACCCCGTATACGCTTATAAAAAAACAAAAAGTTAAAAAAAATTAAAAAAAAAAACGAAAAAAATTTTTTTTGTATGAAAACGCACCCAAAATCATGTCTAGGGCCCGTACCAGTTGCAGTCGGCACGTCTATAAAGCCCCTTATAGTTTTTTTTTTAATTGGCTAAATACCTGGATGTTATGTCACAATTATCTGTGTTTGGAAATTAAAAAAGAGGACTTTGCCGGCCTTGGCCTGCAAGGTTTGTATGAAATTCCATTATCTATCAATCGTCCTAGCCGCACCTGCTTACTTCGCTGCCTATTATAAGGCACATAACATCAATATTTCATACCATGTTTGAGAAAATACATGTTTGCGTTTATGAAACTAAACATGTACCTTACATTTTCGGTGTTTTACTATACGTTAATCGGTTCAAAGCAAATTACATCAATTGTATGGAGAAAGTGAACAGCGCCCTCTACAGTCACTTACTGGTCTAGAACCAAAAATTACATACAATATCTATGACGAATAAGCTAACAAGTAACTTACTCAAAAAAGTTAAAATTTCGTGGCACAGGCACCGGTATAATAGTTATTTGTTATACAAGGGGGCAAAGTTGTATTTTAATGCCGAGTGTGGAATTGAAAAACGAGCAAGTGAAAGGATTCTATAGTTGAACCACGAGTGAAGCGAGTGGTTCGAGAATAGAATCCTGAACTTGCGAGTTTTTTGACACACGAGAAGTAAAATACATTTGCACCCGAGTGTAACACAAAACTTTTCCCCTCACTATAGAGAGGAAACTACAACGCAAAAAATGCGTTTATCACTGCTTCCAGTAGTTCCACAGGTGGTAAATCATCTTGATTACTAGATTCACCTACTTTTATCAAATTTAAAGCAGTTAATTTGACTTTATTCAAGGTCAAATTACTTTACCCACTAGTGGATAAAATGCGTTTTTACCCGCTGGTATTAAAGGACAAAACACGTGTTTCCGAGCTAGTGAGGGGAAAAACATATTGTCGACTAGCTCTTTCCCGCGGCTTCACTCGCGTACTAAAAGTAATATTATTCAAACTTTGGACCCCTATTTCACTCCCTTAGGAGGTGAATTTTGAAAAATCCTTTCTTAGTGCTCTTCTACACCTTATAAGGAACCTACGTGCCAAATTTGGAATCTCTAGAATCAGCGGTTTCGGCTGTGTGTTGATATGTCAGTCTGTCAGTTTCTTCTTTTATATATTACTAGCTTTTGCCCGCGGCTTCGCTCGCGTTAAATTCAAAAGTTGCGGAATGCTCTGTACAAACTTCCAACCCCATTTTAGGAAAGAGGGGAGTCAGAAAGAGACAAAAAGTAGCCTATGTCACTCTCCATCCCTTCAACTATCTCCACTTAAAAAATCACCCCAATTCGTCGCTCCGTTTTGCCGTGAAAGACGGACAAACAAACAGACACACACACACTTTCCCATTTATAATATTTGTATGGATTTCGATATTGAAAGACCCAAGCTAAACTAATAAAATGCCAAGTATACTGCAAAACTTCCTGAAATCACTTTCTGTTAACCTTTGCTCGATATTTCCATTTACATTCTATCACATTTCCAGTCTACATTACATGTGAAATAGAATAAAGAAAACTTCACCCTGTGTACCTGTAGTCCGAACGCTTACCTAGTACTTGGACAAACTGCCATTATCGAAATAGTACCTACATTTACAATACAAGTTCGGAAAAGAGGAAGTATGAAAAAGAGGCGATAAATTCAAACACACAAGTGTTTTAAATCGACAAGAGTTACGAATTCCCTTTTCGCACGTGTATCGTACGACGATTTTCAGTACAGATGGCCCTCCGAAGTTTCGATCTGATAAGAAATGAACCAATTTGCGCACTAGTGCGCAAAAAAATCACCAAAAGTTACGTTTGTTCGAACAAGAAAAAATATGGCAGTTCAAACAAGTATTGTCACTAGAAAAAGTCGCGAAATTAAAATTTTCCGTGACTCAAATCTTCCGGTAGATGTCGCTGTTCCGACCCGCAAAAATCCTACATCGCGCTAACGTTTCTTCATTGTAGTTCATCCATAAAACAGCTGAAAGCAACAGTAGTAGTTACAATAGGCCTGCCAAAACGTGTATCATTCTCGGTTACGTCTTGGCAGGCCTGTTGTTACTCCAATTCAAGCGTAATAAGAGTGACACAGAAAGATGCCACGCAGTTAGCATTTAATTTTTACATGCAATTTATTTTTGTATTTTGTGCAATAAAGTTATATATTTATTTATAACTTTATTGCACAAAACACGAAAATAAATGTACTAATGATGCGCTTACCTACTTATTACCATCTAATAAGCATTCTCTTTTATTCAACCACAGAGCTAAACAGAGAAGCAAAAATTTATATTCATATAAGCAATAGGAACACACCGTTTGATACATAATACATAAGTGAAACTTCCGTCCCTTGGGCTCATTCACAGCCAATGCGTATAATTTAGACGGCTTTTTCCGTGGGTCGAATTAGCGCCCTTTTAAAGGAATGGGTTTACCCAATAGCCCGGTAGATGTCGTTGTTACGGACGGTGAAAATCCTACATCGCGCTAACATTTGTTCATTGTAGAATCTATAAGAACAAGTAACAAAGTGCCTGACATTTAAATAAGAGTGAGGGATAAGTAAGTAAAGCCCAGATAAGAAAATTTCATAACATGGAGGAAAAGTTGCTTTTGCAAATATTACAAGCAATGGGAACACATTTTTGATACGTAAGCAAAACTTCAGTCCCTTGGGCTCGAACACAGCCAGCATGTTTCGACAGATTTTTCCGTAGCTCGAATAGCGCGAACTACCAAGGGATTCAGAATATGGAAGAATAACGGCAGCTGTTTGACGTTTTTTAAATTAATTATATAAGATACTACAATGGTACAGACATTTATAAGTAAAACAACATTTTCAATACCATACAAAATTACAAACGTCATGTTATTCAAAATTTTCTTTTAAGTAATCAGTTTACCCAATATCCCGTTAGATGTCGCTGTTATGACAAGCGAAATTCCTACAACGCGCTAACGTTTGTTCATTGTAGAATCCATAAGACTTAAGGCCCATTTTGAGGTTTAAGAAGTTAGACACATTGCGGTTTATTGAATATTTTAGAATTTAGCACACCAATCAAAACTACATTTTATATTCATTTTATATTTATATTTATAAAATACTAGCTTTTGCCCGCGGCTTCGCTCGCGGTAAAAAGTAGCCTATGTCACTCTCCATCCTCCCTTCAACTATTTCCACTTAAAAAATCACGTCAATTCGTCGCTCCGTTTTGCCGTGAAAGACGGACAAACAAACAGACACGGCACACACACACTTTCCCATGTATAATATTAGTATGGATCTTTATCAGAGATCGGGTATTTGAAAAATGAAAAGAAATAATTATTCTGAACCTCACATAAGCATTAGGAATACGTTGTTTCCCCAGAGCCCAAACACAGCCGGTATCTGACGGCTTTTCCGTGGCTCGAATAGCAAGAACTACCTAGGGGATTCAGGATACGGGGGCATAACTAAAGTTTTATTTTTTAATAAGATATGTAAGGTGCATTAGGGTAATTCCGAATGACAAAAATGCTCTGGTAATTCCGAAAGGGGAATCTTAACACGATGGAAATGATGGTGATTTTTATGCGACTTTCGAAATTAGACGACTTTCAGAATTACCCTAGTGCACAGGTGCATTAGGGTAATTCCGAATGACGAAAATGCTCTGGAAATTCCGAAAGGGGAATCTTGATATGATGAAAATGATGGTGATTTTTAATTTTTTATGCGACTTTCGTAATTAGACGACATTCGGAATTACCCTAATGCACCTTAAAGTGAAGCATAACGTAACATATAGGTACCAGGCAGGTAAGCACGGCCGCGTGATAAATGATATAACGTCAGACCGTGCTTTTCGCACTATTTGTAAGTGCGATATCTCGGACACTGGCGATCAAATATGTATATGAAAGAGGCGCGTTCCTAGCACACATTCTAAGCTCGTGTAGGTGAACGAGTACCATGCTTGTATGAGTGAGATATGACAGGTCGACTGGTCGCGTTTATGACAGGCGGTAACTGTGAGGTAACCGAGAGGGGGTGGGCGGCGCTTTCAGCGGGGAGCGGGAGTGGCCATACTGTACGATAGTACTCTTTATTATACTGTGGCGATAGGGACACACCGATGAGATAAAGTGTCATATCATATAAGATGCCAAGAGGATAACAGCCTTCCATGAGCCATAAAGTCGCCATCAATAGAATTCGTGAACAATGTAAACAAAATAAATAAATAAATATTATAGGACATTCTTACACAGATTGACTGAGGCCCACGGTAAGCTCAAGAAGGCTTGTGTTGTGGGTACTCAGAGAACGATATATATGTAATATACAGGGTGGGGCCTGTAACAAAAGCAAAAAATTAAACTGTAGGCTATACTCCTTAAACTGACCAACATTTGTTCAGTGACTTTTAAAAATTATGAAGTCTTTAAATTTTTAATTTTTCATACTAAATAAATATTAGCTTCAATGTACGCCATTATTGTTGTCATTGACGTTGTCTGTCACACTTTAGACTTAACAGAATTCGCAATACATTACCTCTTAGAAAAAACTTTCAAGGGTAATAAAAATCAAAATACAAGTTATTTTTAAAAGTCGCTGAACAAATGTTGATCAGTATAAGGAGAATAGCCTACAGTTTAATTTTTTGCTTTTGTTACAGGCCCCACTCTGTATAAATACTTATATACATAGAAAACATCCATGACTCAGGAACAAATATCTGTGCACATCACACAAATAAATGCCCTTACAGGGATTCGAACCCGGGACCGCGGCGTAGCAGGCAGGGTCACTACACTGCGCCAGACCGGTCGCCAAAAGTTGTAGAATGTCTTTAATTTCCATTCTAACTCATCAGATATTGGCTAAATCCATGTTTTCTAATCAATTCATCTCACATTATGATCCTCATCCTTGAAAATAATAAAATTGTGCTAAAATATTGATATTTTATATAATAGTTTGTTTACATTGTTGACAATTTCTATTGACGGCGATTTTTTTTTTACAAACAGCATGTAAATACAAACGCTCTGAATATGAATTCAATCCTGTAACCAATTCATTATACCTTATGTAATGCAACACTATTTATACACACCTCACAAAGTTTACAATTAAGCAAGAAACACAAAATCAGACAGATTATACCGGGTGGGGTCTGTAACAAAAGCAAAAAATTAAACTGTAGGCTGTACTCCTTACACTGACCAACATTTCTTCAACGACTTTTAAAAATAACTTGTATTTTGTTATTTATCACCCTTGAAAGTTTTTCCTAAGAGGTAATGTACTGCGAATTCTGTTAAGTCTAAAGTGTGACTGACAACGTCAATGACAACAATAATGGCGTCCATTGAAGCTAATATTTATTTTATATGAAAAATTAGAAAATTAAAGACTTCATAATTTTTAAAAGTCGCTGAAGAAATGTTGGTTAGTTTAAGGAGTACAGCCAACAGTTTAATTTTTTGCTTTTGTTACAGGCCCCACCCTGTATTTTCACCCCAAAAAGCAAAATTGTAACCTAATAGCAAGGTAAGTGTCAGAATCCAAAGTACTCAGAGCAAGCGATCCAATCTGAAAGTTTAGTGGCTACACCGAATTCAATATTCGCGGAACTTCCAGGAAATGGACCCCTTAACAGTCTTCTTGGGAAAACCGGGGGACCCATACAAATGGGGTTCCCATTTTCCTCCCTGAATATTGAGATTGTAGAAAATATTTTTACACAAGTTGAAGTACACCTGAATTGCTAAGAGTGGCACAGAAACTTGAGCAGTTTAATGTGTTCTGCCTTTCCTTTTGGGGAATACAGGCGTGAGTATGTATGAGTATGTTAAAGTTTACGTAATGTAGTCAATGCTTTATCCTACGTTTATTTTATAAAACTCTAACGTTGCACGCTGTGGTATTAAAGATTAAAATACATCAAATCATACATTAGATACACGCACCCCTTCGCACGTGTACCATACTGATACGACGTTTTACAATGCATAATTAGCACCATAGCATGATATTATTCATATGAAATGCATATGAATAATAAGATGACAATCGATAGGGAGAAAGAAAAAAACATGCTGCACAGACTCCAAGTAATAGCTTTTAAGTTTAGTCTTAGTTTCTTATATAATTATGTAAATATGTTCATGTAAATAAATTTATTTTAGTAATAGCCTCCTTATTACAACACACTGACATTTTATCCGGCCAAGCAGCGGCGTCTGTGCAAGTGCATCGTCATTAATATGTGAAAAAAAAATATTTTTTTTGCTCCCACGTATGAAATTCTTTATATGTGCAATGAACTAATAAGGTGGCTCTATCTGTCATAAAGTTTGAGTGTGACTCCTCATTAGGATAAGGGCAAGCTAATGATGATGTACTATAAAAATATTTCCAATAATATCGATGTACAGGGGGAAAATGAGGACAATCTTTGTATGAAAACCCTCCCTCCTTAACAGTCTTCAGGGGGGAATCGGAATGGAATAAGTTGCATATTTGATGCAAAAATCGCAGAAATGCACGGGTGCATGTTTCCAGCGATATTATGTTGCAAACTTACTGAGTGCAATGTAGAAAGGTAATAGAGAGTTTGCAAATGGGTTTGGTATCTGGGGAGTGTAATAACAATAACAATATATTTATTTCAAGAAATACAAATCAAGAAGAAACATATTCGATGGCCCCCACACTAGGCACAGCCTGTATCGTGGGAACCTGAACCTCAGGAGAGTAACTATTAATATTAAAAGCTAGAATAACTAAAGTAATAACATAATTATGTTTATTATAACTAAAAAGTAAGAAGTAGATATTCTGTACTAAGTTACTTGAGTAACAAGCAATGGCAGCTGTATTTGGACAAACTAAGTAAAGTACCTACCTAAGGCTTGAGTACACGCTCATAATAGGAATGACGACTACAAAAAAAAATGTCATTCTCTTTAGTCCGTCAGTTAGATCGTCCAAGAATACTAAACACATATTTTTCGCTTTTTCTAATCAATGAAAAAATACATAGATATAGAGCATCAAAGTTCCGGAGTGGGGGATTGTGACGTCACTTATAAGTAAAAAATTGTACCTAGGCGTGACGTCACGCGAAACTTCAACGCACTGTACCGTCGTCATTTTTCGTTTACGAGAAAAAAGAAAAAATACGTGTCTAAAATTCTTTGATAATCTAACTGACGGACTAATTAGTTTTTTTTTAGTCGTCTCGCCTATTGAAATGTCATACAGAGTCGACGCTGCATAGGGTGAATGCACAAAAGTAGTCAAAAGAAGATGGCGATGATTTTGATAAGCGCTTCTGCAAGGATAATCCTTAAGTAGGTGATAGACGTACGAGCAAGTACGCGTACTTATGGCTCGACGACCTTTTTCGATTGTGTATCACCGTAAGTACGCGTACATTAAAACCGCCGCGCATAGTCGTCGACGATCCAACCGGTTTGATATCTGCATGGGCATTTTCGCGAAAAAAGATTCGAAAACTTTTTTTCTTAAATAGTAAATTTAATGTTCTTCCTACTCAGAATCACGAGTCCTTTCGATCCTTCTAGGTAAAAAAAGCGTCCCAAATTTAATTTTTCCATTTCGTTACCATATTTCAAACACTTTGTACAGCGGTTACAAAGTGGGAAATATCAAGAAATACGCAAAATAATAGAAAACTTTGGGACCATCTTTTTGTCTCTTGTTTTTTGTCCTAGATCGAAAGGGCTCGTGATTGTGAGTAGGAAATTAAAACATAAAGAAAAATATTTTTTGTGATAGTTCTCACGAAAATGCCCATCTTTAAGCACGCGTATTTGCTCATACGTCTAAAAAAAGTGTTCTATTTTGGATTTTCTTTACCCTTTATAATAATAATCATGTCATCTTAAGAATTTGGGCCATTTTTCCAAAGTTGTCCACCCCACTTATTTTTGGATTTGGATTTTTTATGTGGTTTCCACTCAGAATCGCGAGCAAGCTCGCCGCGAGCTGCTATCAATTCTAATAGCAAAAAAAGAACGTTTTTTTTCCATTCCGTTACCATTTTTTCATACATTTTATACGACGGTAATGGAATGGAAGGTTTGAAAAATGTATGGAAATCTAGGGACGTTTTTTTTCTCCTATCAGGGGACCGATTTTTGAATCTCGAACGCATGAATTCGCCGTTTGAAAGTCGTAATAGCAATACGCCGTTTTCCACATGGCCCCTGTACACACATGGCCAACGGTTCCACCAACCCCCTTGGCCCAGCGTGTAGAGGGCTACTTGGCCGTAAGTTGGCAGTTGGCGCTTGCGCTTGCCGGCCAACCGATTGGTGTCGGTTTTTTGTCCACACATCAAAGGATCTTGGCGCCAATGGCCAACTGCGTTTACACATTGGCGCTTCATTCAGTTGGTCGTCAGCCGTCAGAGAGGACGGTAGTGAAATATTTACGAAAATAATAAGTTTATCTATGTCAATAATAGTGTAGATTTTAGGAAATAAAATAACCTTGCAAATGTTTAATGTATTTCCTAAAAAAGATAAATGTTCTTATCATAATATTCAAAAAATTGTTAATATTTCAAATAATTTAATTTTACTACGGGGTTATTATTTTTTAATCAAATTTTTCTGTTAACGTCTATGATCTAGAATTTCCTAGACTTTTCCATTCCACGTCCATCTTTCATGAAGAGCCAATGCCAAGTGATTGGTTCGCCAATGTGTAAACAGCGGCTCTTATCTTGGCCAAGGGGTTTCACAAAGGGTTGGTGGAACCGTTGGCCATATGTGTACAGCGGCCAACAGACTTTCGAACGGCGAATTCGAGATTCAAAAATCGGGATCGAAAGACCTCGCGACTGAGTATGAATCGCGTAAAAAATACCCATGTTGCAAAAAGTGGGACAATTTTGAACAAAAAATGGCCCATTTGGTTTTAGGTAAATTGTAACATGGTCTGAACTTCCCACCCTCTCATAAAGACTGATTAAGAAGTTAACTCGCGTACCGATCGGTATTGCATTAACTGACTTGTTAAGCTGGGAGGGGGGAGGGTGGTTCATTACGGAGGTGTAATTTAATTGTTCGTTCTGATCAATCGGTATTTGTATGGTAATTAGTTGATTAAGGGTTACTTTGAGTTTGTAACTTTATTAAATAGATATATGTTCTGTTTGACGACCCGGTCTGATTTAGCTGTCAGTGACCCTTCCTGCTAAGTGTCCCGGGTTCGATATGTCCGATTCTTCGGGCACAGATATTTGTTCTTGAGTAGGTGATCGATGTTTTCTATGTACATTATATACATTGTATTCGTATAATATTTAATATCTGGGCAACCGAGCTTCGCTCGGTTCTGTTCGTCATCCTTGACATGTGTCGCCATCTAGTTCCAAAATGAATAGTACCTACATCGAGCGAAAGAATTCTCAGCCTTAACAACACAACTACTCCACACGAGATGGCGCGCATTTCGCCACAAAAACTCAAATAGTGTATTTTTCTATTCGTTTTAGCCTTGACCTGTGTCGCCATCTAGTGTTTGCAATAAATAGTACTTACATCGACCGAAAGAATTCTGTCTTAACAGTACAACTACTGCACACGAGATGGCGCGCGAAGAAAAACGCATGAAAACTCGAAAATTCGCGTTTTCCGGGACCTAAGGATAAGTTAGACCGATTTTTCACCCCCAAAAACCCCCACATAACAAATTTCTGCGAAATCGTTAGAGCGGTTTCCGAGATCGTCAGTGTAAATAAATATATAAATAAATAAATAAATAAATAAATAAATATACAAGAATTGCTCGTTTAAAAGTATAAGATTATGTATATCGTTGGCTGAGTATTCACAACACAAGACTTCTTGCTTACCGTGAGAGTCAGTCAATCTATGTAAGAATGTCCTATAATACCTACTTAGTTAGGTATTGTTATCCATACTTATATTATAAATGGGAAAGTGTGTGTGCCTGTTTGTTTGTCCGCTTTTCAGGGCAAAACAGAGCAACGAATTTACGTGATTGTTTAAGTGGACAGTTGAAGAGATGGAAAGTGACATCATAGGCTACTTTTTGTCTCTTTCTAACGCGAGCGAAGCCGTGGACAAAAGCTAGTTTATTTATATATATATACATATATATATATATATAGTGTACAACAACAAATTACTTACCGCCAGTTTGTGTTGCCTAACTACCCCACGTAATAGGGTGACGGGGTAAAAGCAGAAACAATTTCCAGCCCCCTCCCTCAATTTGATGGGGTGAAAAAATGGTTACGACTTTTAGGGTACTGCGGAAAAATGGGAAAGCTCCGTTTTTTAAATTAAGTTCCCGGTTAGTGGAACTTAATTGGGGATACATTTTTGAACTGGGAAGATATTGAATTGCGTAGTTAATATTATGACCGGCGAACAAAATTTGATAACATTTTTTTTATTTTTTTTAATGAAATAGGCAGCGAACGAGCAAGCGAGCCGCCTGATGGGAAGTAGTCATCGCCGCCCATAGACATAAGCAACATCAGCAGGGTTTGCATATGATTGCCGCGAGAGTAGGTATGTCGCCGCGAGATAGACTGTGTCCTTATCTCATAAATATAGAAGAAGACGTGTCATCTATCTCGCGGCGACATACTCTCGCGGCAATCATATGCTAGGCCTACAGGGGAGCCACTTATGCGTTGCCGACTTTTGAGTACCCTAAATACCTGCTTCTTGAAGAACCTCATATCATAGCGCAATGGAAACGCCTCAGGAGGTAGCTCAACTTGCACGTTCTGGGCAAAAACGAGAGGCCCGTTTGTCTTTGTGTTTGTTGTGTTGTTTGAGGTTGTCTATAAAATTTTAAGGAGATTTTTATTTATACTTACAGAGTTTAAAACTTGTGCCCTTATTTATTGTTTATCAGTTAAACATTAGAATGGCCTCATCAGGTTTAACACAGTTGTATACAGGGTACATTTTCATATGACACGTTTAAGGAAAAACGCACTGAAAATCTAGGTTCATTGTCCAAGACCCACAAGTTTTTTCTGCAGAATTTCGCAAAGACTTATCGACGTGACTATTAGCGACTGAAGAGCTAGCGACTTCCTCGCACGACGAGGAAATGTCGCCAGCACTGGTATAATGTCCCAAAGGCAATAAGCCTTCAGATTTTAGATAAGTACTTGTTAATGTACGTTATTGTTTATTTATACATTAAACTATTATTTATCAAGCGTTTTTACCAAGCATTAAATGTCACCGAACGTAACTACTTTCAAAATAAAGGAAAAAGGGAAATTCATACTACGGACAGGGGTCCCATTTTTGAATCTGGGCCATTCGATTTCGTGAAATTCATTCAACAATATCTCCACTACTAGCGATTTAAATCCTACTAACAGAATCGAAAACGAGTGGTCATTACCACTAGTTTTAAAATTACTACCTGTCCTTATTAAAAAATAGCATGACGTCGTTTTCCACAGACTTTTGAACGGCGAATCCATGCGTTTCAGAAATCGATCCCAGGGGGGCGATTTTTGAATCTCGCATACGGGATTTTGTCACTAAAATACTGGTTGGCAACGGTGACTTGCTTATTATTTTCAGTGACAATTTTCGAAAAATCGGCCCGCAGGATCTGAACTCAAAAGGTCACAGGTTTAAGTTTTGCCGGACGTGTAAATATTACAATTTTTTGTTTAGGTACTTAGGTACTTAAAAAGTTATTTGTACATCTACTGTAGGTACTTAATACCTCTGTTGTTCTGTACATATATCTTAATTAAATAAAGTTTATACAGGAGGAAATCTCAAGAAAATTTAAATCGAAACTCAATTAAATTCAAAGACAAACATCAACTCAATTAGAGAAATGTCAATGAGAAATTCGTTTAAAAGACAAAGACATATGTTTGCTCGGGAGTTCCATTAAACAGTGCAGGTTATTAACTTGTGATAGCAGTTTGAGTTTCCCCGAAATTATGCGGAAAGCGGCGGCCATGCATACGTTATAGCAGGGTACCAAAGTCAGGGATCTCTATTGGTTCCCATAAAGTCTTAAGACATAATATATCGTTTGTCCACATTTTTGTTAGTCAGCAATTCCCGTTAAGTTTGTACATTTGGATCATGTAGGCTGGCATCAAATTGGTAGGCTGATAGAGTCCATGATGCTGAGCAAGATCCACTAGGTTTCCCAAAATATCCTAGGTTGATTGTATGAAACTTTCCTTTTTTGTTACCGAAAATGTATAGAAATCTGGTAACAAAAAAGGAAGGTTTCATACAAACTACACATGTAAATAGGTGTATTTTTATTACTATACGGAACCGTCCCCTATTCTCTCCCACCCTGTATGCCGTATCGAATCTCGAAGGCTCGAAACAAAGTTAGCGAAGGAAGGCTTCATCGATTGTGCCTGTTTGCTTCCAATTTAACGGTGCATATTGGGACACAATACTGAACAACAAAAACACTTCAATACTGAAATATCATAGTAAAGAGTTATTTTCAACCCCCGACGTAAAAACGACGGGGTGTTATATTATTATATAAATAAATAAATAAATAAATATTACAGGACATTCTTACACAGATTGACTGAGGCCCACGGTAAGCTCAAGAAGGCTTGTGTTGTGGGGATATGTATCACTAGCTTTTTTTCGCGGCTTCGCTCGCGTTAGATAGAGACAAAAAGCAGCCTATGTCACTCTCCATCCCTTCAACTATCTCCACTTAAAAAATCACGTCAGTTCGTCGCTCCGTTTTGCCGTGAAAGACGGACAAATAAACAGACACACACTTTCCCATTTATAATATTAGTATGGATTATCGGGAGTATTCATAGCCATATTTGACGTTTATCAGTCCACTTTGTCGGGTTTTTAGGGTTCCGTACCTCAAAAGGAAAAAACGGAACCCTTATAGGATCACTTTGTTGTCCGTCTGTCCGTCCGTCCGTCTGTCAAGACCCTTTTTCTCAGGAACGCATGGAGGTATGAAGCTGAAATTTATATCAATTACTCAGGTCTACTGTCCCTTGAAGCTGTGAAAAAATCAAACTTCTAAGCCAACGCAATCAAAAGATACAGCCGTTTATGCCGCAAATTTTCGACACTTGCAAGGGAATCAAAACCTACAGGGTGCTTCCCGTGAACTCAGAATCTTGAAATTTGGTACGAAGCAACGTCTTATAGCATAGATAAAGGAAAAATTACGAAAACCATAAATTTTTAGTTACATCACATAATATATATTTTTTTAATAATTTTAATGTTTGTACGGAACCCTCGGTGCGCGAGTCCGACTCGCACTTGGCCGGTTTTTTTTATTTTAAAAATTTATTGACCGAAGTGTTAGCGAAGGTAACGGATACCTTCAGCATGGGCAGAAATGTTATCAGGTCGCAATTATCTTTGATTTAAATAAAACTACTTCTCGATTCAGTATATTTCGAAAACCATGACATTTTGCCTGTGTGGTGACGGGAAGAAAGGGGGTGCCTTTCTTCCCGTGGGTGTCGTAAAAGGCGACCGTGGGATATGGGTTAAATTGTGGCGTAGGCGAGAGGCTGGCAACCTGTCACTGCAATGTCACAGTTTCGGTTTCTTTCAACCCCTTATTTGCCAAGAGTGGCACTGAAACGAGTAGTTTCATGTGCTCTGCCTACCCCTTCATGGGACACAGTCACTAGTCAAAATCGCATAATGTACAGAGTGTATATTATATGTATACATTTAAACCGATTTAGAGCCTCAGCCCGGACATAACAACCGCCCAGGGAGCCCTATTGTCCTCTCTTCGTACTTGAGTACATTAATTAAGCATGAATATATGTTATACAGGGTTATCATCATGTTATAATATATTATTCATATTATTATTCACGAATGGGACATAACTTAAGGAGATTTTTTGTCTTTATAGCATTAGACGATAAAATCCACAATTCAGATTTTATTGACACACAGAAATAAAATAAGCCATTAGAAAATATATTATCAAAAATTGCCCCAATTATTTTGACGCAGCTATAAAACATCCACATTATCCACAATACCATAGATAGACTTGTAAAAGCATTATGGAGACTGGAGAGCTTTTGCCATAAATATAAACCCTGCTTTTATTGAATTCCGTTAACTTTAAAGGGAAGATTCTTTACAATAAATACAATTAATTTCTCTAAGAAACTAGCGTCTTAACTCTTGCGGTTATCGAGTTATTAGAAAAATAAAATTAATTACTGAACACGTGTGTAACAGCCTTTACCAATTCCTAATGTTATTTGTTTTGACATGTGCCGTCAATCACTTGAAACTAACTTGAACATTATTCTTAAGTGTCTCTCACACTAATAAATTCATTTATTATGTATGAAAATGATGAAAAATTTTTTTTTGCGAATTTAACTAAAAGTGATATACAAGATGGTTCCTGATAGGTAATGACCGTTAACGAATTGTCGAATTTAACGGAAACAAAAAAAAACACGGTGTATGTGGAATGGATAATGGAAAATTTACCAAAATATTTCAAGCCAATCTCTCAAAATATATATTTTTGTAAACCGTACTTGTAAAAGGCTGTTTGATTTCTAAATAAATAAAAAAAAAAAAAAAAAAAAAAATAATGTTTTCAGACATTCTCTTAACCAGCCCTTATAATCACGCACCCTGTATACCCGATGCAGAATAGTTTCAAATAGTAAGCCCCTAAGCCTTCCCGAACTTTCTAACTCTATTACATTCAGGTGTTACACTATTATACATTATACCCCATTCCACAACACGCCCAGTGTCCCATAAAACAACCGAAAACTTATGCCCTTCTTCCGACCCGGGCGGCTTAAGGTTTACGGGAGGGTATTAGTTAATATGCGACCCAAATTAATTGACAACTAGTTTGTGTTTTGAAGTAAGTTAAAGGAAATGGATATTAGGTAAAAAGTTTTGGGTAAAGTTAAAATTAATTGGAAAGTCCTTCACAAGGTAGGTACAGTCAGCAGCAGAAGTTCCGTAGCGGGCAAGGTGTTCAAAATGAACTTGACACGATCTTATTTTTAAGACAATAAGAGCGTGTTAGGATCATTGTGAACACCTTGCCCGTTACGTAACTTCTGCTGCTGACTGTATCAGTAAATGCGGGTTATTTGTATAGGCACAGTTCAGTGACATCTAGCGACAATCACGCGTCAATCGCGCGTCAAATAGCGTAAATTATCAGTACTGCTACTTGTCAATGCTCACCAACTACGCGGCCAACTCACTACGGCGAACGAAAAGTCGGCTCACCAACTACGGCGAACGAAAAGTCTAATGCTCACCAACTTTTAGCTTATTAATCAGTATTCTGTTTTCAATTCCTTCTGCTTGGAATATAAGTTGTAAACTGTTCTAATATTAAATTTTTGGCAGACGAGACACAGTTGCCACCTGGTATCGAGTAGTGGTAATGATAATTCACGCTATTTGACGCGTGATTGTCGCTACTATCGCTAGATGTCACTTAACTATGCCTATACAAATAACCCGCATTTACTGATGTATGGAGTACAACTCTTCCCTTGCTTATAGAGGAATAAGGTTACACGTAGGGAGCATAGAGCAGCTATAGTACAACGAGACAACCTAATTACTTAATAAACACAAAATTAAAATTTTGAAAAAACCACCGCGACATAGTAGATCGATTTTTATGAAACATGGCTAAGAACACTCCCGACTTACTCAGCTTTCAGACAAAAAAAACTAAATCCAAATCGGTTCATCCGTTCGGGAGCTACGATGCCACAAACAGACACACACAGACAGACAGACAAACAGACAGACAGACACACACAGACAGACACGTCAAACTTATAACACCCCGTCGTTTTTGCGTTGGGGGTTAATAAGACCCCGTCGTTTTTGCGTCGGGGGTTAACGCCGTGGCTTGCATGGGCGACGGTCGCGCGATGGTCGCGCGACGGCGATGCGACGCATACAAAACAAAAAAAACAAAACAAAATTGTTTATTTGGCAATATAAATTTAGTCAGTGGTACATTATACTGACCTCCACACTAGGCGTAGCCTGTATCGTGGAGGAGAATGTAAGATTAACAGAAATATTTGCGGCATTTAGTAACAACATTAATCTAGGAAACTATTTAAAAAAAAAATTACATTTAGTTACTTGGGATTTTAAATAAAGAGAATAGGCTTAAGTTATGGCTTACGATCCAAGTACATATGTAGGTAAGTTACATGCAAAAAGAATCCTAAATAGTATTTATACAATGATACGAAATCAAACCTTATCGATATGGAAGTAGACGATGCGATGAGACGCGACGGCGACGGTAACGCGACGGTCGCGCGACCGTCGCCCACGCAAAACACGGCGTAATAACATCCCGTCGTTTTTGCGTCGGGGGTTAAACATCCTAATGTTTATTTTATCGTAAGGTTTCCACGAATTACAACAGGATACTTTGCGAAACATAATATTTTAAATTACTTATAACATTTCCACGGCTTCAGGGTAATTGTAACGTGAATCGAATCTACGGTATCAAAATACTCAACACAACCCCAACTAGTGAGAATATTATTGAATAAACAACCTTATGTCTATGACATTACCGGTTCTATTTGTACACTAGTATCTTATAAGGAAATCGCTTGCTGAGCTGTTATTAGAAAATCTACTTTGATTTAAGACCATTAAGTTGAAATTAGGTTACCTCTTAGCCAGCGTTCCCACTTAAGCGTCGCGTGTCTACAGGCGCGCAACGGACGTCCGCGCCACGCCACCTGGGGCGCGTCTTACGTCCTTCCTATACAAAATGTACTGAGGAGACGTTTTTTGAATTACACCTGATTACACTCAGGTGGCGTGGCGCGGACGTCCGTTGCGCGCCCCGAGACACGCGACGCTCTGATGTGGCCGGTCCCTTACAGTTGTGCTAGATTGTTTGCTAATATTAAGAAAGACGTATATACATCTTGTTATTGCATAGAAGACCATGTCTTTATAGAAATAGGGGTCAAAATGAGTAATGCCAAACAACTGTTAGGGTACCTACTAGGTCTAGCCAGGGGCGGCTCACTCCGCGATTCTTTCGCCGAACTATACAAACAGTACAGTCGAGTTCAAAAATATGTGTACATTTCTTCATTCTAATTCGTTGCAATAAGGTGAAAAAAATGTACACATATTTTTTTTTATTTTTGTGTATTACTTGTAAACTATGTGAGGTGTGCAATAAAGAGTATTGTATTATATTGTATAAAGTCCACTGTACATGCCGACGGCCGCGAATTTATGGCCCATTCAGTGGTGACAATCTTAGCGCCACGCATTAGAGTTCAATGTAGGTAGGTAAGTATTTATTTAGTATGGCGGCATCAAAGGAGTGAGCCTTCTGTACTTGTACTATAGACTAGTTTCCTTACTTTATTTTTATGCAGTGCACGAAATAAAGCACCACATAATTATTAGAAACACATAGACAGTATTGTCTTCGGTTACCGCGATAGTTACTCATGAAATAAAACTATGGAAACGGATTAAATCTTTATACGCGAATTAAATCTTTCTTTTAAATTCATTATACGCGATTTAATCCGTTTCCATAGTTTTATTACATAGACAGTAGTTATGTTTAAACATAAGTTTCGAATCGATCGAGATATAACCGACTTCTTTGTTCCGCCGCCACAGGACCGGCGGGACCAAAAGCAATCTGTGCGAGGTTTTTTACAGGGCTATGTGCAATAAAACGTTATAATGGAACCTCAGAGTACCGTCTAGTCTGCTATTTTTTCTACCAATAGGTTTTTTTTAACGAAATAGGTCGCAAACTACTGTATATATGTATATACTCCATTTTTAACCCCCGACGCAAAAACGACGGGGTGTTATAAGTTTGACGTGTCTGTCTGTCTGTCTGTCCGTCTGTCTGTCTGTCTGTCTGTCTGTCTGTCTGTCTGTTTGTCTGTCTATCTGTCTGCCTGTCTGTGGCATCGTAGCTCCCGCACGGATGAACCAATTTCGATTTAGTTTTTTTTTGTTTAAAAGCTGAGTTAGTCGGGAATGTTCTTAGCCAAGTTTCATGAAACGAAGGGGTGTTATAAGTTTGACGTGTCCCTTTTTGGCGTTTGGCGAGTTTGAGTTTGATAAATACAATTTACCTCGACACATTTATCTCACATTTACCTATAGATACAAAGGAAAACTCCTTCGATAAAAAGTCAACACCGTCAAAATAGAAGTTGTTTTTCGGGATCGGTTGATGTTTGCCCAATTCGGCACGAAATTGCCTTCGGTACACGAGGCAGGCTTCATTTGCCTTCGATTTGCCTCGGCGGGTTTTGTCGATCAATTTTCGCGAGATAAATGGATGTCATATGTGCGTGATATGTGGACCGATATATTGTCTTGGCTATTATATACAGGTCATTTGAAGTGTGAAAGGACAGAATCATTTTATGTTAGAGTCAGACTAAGCTATGTTGGCAACTTTAACAACCCAATGCCTCACCATCTGAGCAACGAAAGGTAAACTCCGGCAGTACGGTCAAATTCGCTGCTTACTCAACTTGGTTGACTCTATGTTTGTGCCGCAAGCCTCAATTTATTTTATTAGGTGTTTACTGTTAACTTAAAATATGAGTAAAATACGTGTGGTGACGGGTTAAGAATTTCACCACCCCCTTTCTTCCCGTGGGTGTCGTAGAAGGCGACTGTGGGATATGGGTTAAATTGTGGCGTAGTAGGCGAGAGGCTGGCAACCTGTCACTGCAATGTCACAATTTCGTTTTCTGTCAACCCCTTATTTGCCAAGAGTGGCACTGAAACTTGAGTAGTTTCATGTGCTCTGCGTACCCGTTCATGGGATACAGGCGTGATTGTATGTATGTATGTATGAGTAAAATAAACGAAATTGTAATTGAAATAAATATTATAGGACATTCTTAATCAGATTGACTGAGTCCCACGGTAAGCTCAAGATGGCTTGTGTTGCAGGTACTCACTCAGACAACGATATATATAATATACAAATACTTATATACCTACATAGAAAACATCCATGACTCAGGAAAAAATATCTCATCAAACAAATAAATGCCCTTACTTATCCGCAAATAAGTAAGTATTTAGATTTTGACATGTATATTGTACTAGCTTTTTCCCGCGGCTTCGCTCGCGTTAGAAAGAAACAAAAAGTAGCCACTCTCCATCCCTTCAACTATCTCCACTGCAAAAATCTTATCAATTCGTCGCTCCGTTTTGCCGTGAAAGGCGGACAAACAAACAGACACACACACTTTCCCATTTATAATATTAGTATGGATTTGCATTTTGTAATATTATGTTATTTAGGTTGGTAAAATTTAAATTTTTTAAATGATATTACGTTGTAATTATTGTAAATATGTATTATAGTTATATAGTAGTTTAGGCATAAGAACAATTTTTGCATGCTTTTTAGTAGCTAAGTGTGCGATTCAATTTTATATTATGCTAGAAGACCCTAAATGTACCACACTTAAAGCAAATAAATATATTTGATTTCATTTCATTTCATTTCAATATAGTTTTAAAACTTCACAACCAAGTTCATATTTTCACCATTTTCACCATATCATGCGTTAGTGTCACTTCTTATTTAGAGAAATACGTGGTTAAAATCTTTCGGGTTCTGTATGAGTCATGGTGTTGTCTTGCTTGTATTATAGACTGTTTTTTATTCCAAGTGGCATAAAAATATAGTTAAGTATGTAATAAATGTTTTACCTTAGCCAAAAGCCAATTCTTAACATTCATTTACCTCGATTATTAACCTAAAAAGCGTGCCTCTTTTCAGTCCACACTGAAAACCTACAAGTATATGCCGGCGGCCGCGCCTTCGCGGCCCATTCAGTGGTGAGGACCTTGATATCGGCGATTGATATCGGCTGCTCTCTTGCGGTCCGTTTGTTAATGTAGATGAAAATTATGAAAGGCGGCATTTTGTGAACATCAAAGCAGTGAGCCTTCTGTACTTGTACTATTATATATTCTGTGCCCTCTTGCAATTTCCTCAGACGTCCCTCACAATCACACCTTCATGGCCGTAAAGGAACATTTTGCTTAAAAAGAAAACATAAATAAGGCGTATTTCGTTTATCTTGATTGCTGATCTGCAGAATACTTGGGAGAAATTTAGTAGGGTAGCAAAGACATTACGGCATTGACATAGGTAATATGTATACATTCCAAGACATACATATCGTCACTATACTTTTAAAAAATCTCGTATCTCACGCTGTTCCTCAAAGTTAAAACGCAGTAAGTCTATATGCATTCCATACATACTTACTACAATTTTCTTTTCATTGACAGACGAAGATACAAGTTTTTTTAAAAGTAGTGACGATATGTATGTATACACCGTCTTTTTATTGAATTCCATTAATTTTAAGGGGACCTTAGGTCAAATACAATTAATTTCTCTAGAAACTAGAGTCTTAACTCTTATGATTATCGAATTATTCGAAAAATAGTTTCATGACTGAACACGTGACATCATTACACTGGTCAAAAAGAGAAATAAAAAAACAAAGTGTGATGTAAAGCTGCATTTTTGGTATGTTATTTGGGGTCCTTGGGGGAATGTAGGACTATATTTTGCAAGCAAAAAAATGATGTGCTAACTTCGTAATTTAAAAAAAAAAGTAAAAAAATCTGACTTTTTTTGGTTTTTGCCGTTTTATTAAAAATCTATGCATTTTTGGTCAAAAGTTGCTGTGTAATGTTGAAAGCGCATTAAATTCCAAACAGTTTGACATCTTTTTTATCAATGTCCGTCAAATATTTTTTGAGATATGAAGCGTCAAAAAAAGAGCACTTTTCCCCTTTCTATGAAAATATTCGTTTTGCTAATATTTTGAGACAGATATCAGCAAAACAACTCAGGCTATTACATAAATTGTAAAAGGAAAATGTAGAAAATTTCAATAAGACCAAAAGAGTGCCAGTTATTTAAAAAATAGGATTATAATTGGTAATGGCCAAATGGGATAGTTTACATATATTTACAGGAGGCGTAGCGGAGAACGAATTATTATTATTTGGGGGCTGTTCAAGTATTACTCAGACACATATTTGCGTATATCAAATCAACATTTATTTAGTAAGTTAAGTTTACGGTCAGAAAAACCTCAGGATCGCCGCTTGGCGGAAAAAATATTTACGAGTAGAAAACCCTCATTAATTAAATCAGATTGTTCCGAAATTGTTCTTGTACGGACTGGTTTTTAAAGCATATCACTGAGGGTCAATAACATCGATGCAATCTCACGAGCGTTGTCGTGGACGTGCCCGAATCATAGTATTCTCCGTTTAACGAAATATCAGTACATAGTACTATATGTGTTGTATTGCACGCGCAGGTCTCTCACCGCCGCGCAGGTGTAGTCGGACCATAACTCGACAGTATACACGCTTGTACAAAAACTGAGGAACAGCTGTCTTTTTACGCTGTCACTACATTTGGCGAATCTTCTAGCCAACATGTTTGCCCTTGCTGCGGTGGCTCGCCTCTGCCTTTCTATGTCCTCCTGGTCTTTTAAACTGGACAACAAGATGTGGCCAAGATATTTGACTTCGTGTACTCTCCGCAATTGAACTCTATCAAGCAAAAGAGGTGGTACATGTGTGGTCATATGTGCTGCCTCCATGAGCATAAATTCAGACTTGTCCGGATTGTATCTCATGTTATGCTGGCTGGCGTATCTCTCGCATTCTGCAAGTAACTTACGCATAGCTCCCACAGATGGTGCTAGTAGGACCATATCGTCTGCATATGCGATGTGATTTATCATTTGCCCATTGATGGAGCAGCCAACCTCGGTACTGGTCAAAGCCTGCGACAGCCCATCCATGTACACGCTGAAGAGAGCCGGAAACATACTGCCTCCTTGTCTCACGCCACAGTTTAGCCCGCTGGCTGTGGACAGAGTTGACTTCCATCTTACTACGTTCTTCTGCTGGGAATACCACTTCTCCAGTATCTTAATAATTGGCGTGGGCGCTTTCCGTTCCCGTAGTTTATTCCACAGCAATTGGTGGTCAAATACAACTCAAGTGGACTTTCTATCACTAAAGGAGTTGTGCCATCAAGATGCAGAACCAGGACCCTCAAAAAGGAAAAGTAAAATGTAACTAATTCTGTTTTATTTTTCTAATTTACTAAACTTCAAAATTTTACTGAATTTTATTTCTTCATTAGTAATAGACTATTACTAATAGTCAAATCGATGCAAAGTTATCTTAGACAATTTTTTCAGATAAACGGATATCAAAGAAAGTAAGATCGAATATATAGCACTTTCAACCTAAAACTTTTAGCGTAAACTATTTTACCTTAACCAATCTACCAGACTCTTGGCTTCTCTATTTATAGATTTTTTTTTGTTTACCAAAGTAAGTATTTGTCTTACTGACCTTTATTTACACTAAAACTAAAGCAAAATAAATTTTATACAATGTTATATTGCAATATATATCATATCATGAAGTATTTTGCAGATATTTGTCTAAAAATATTGGCAAAACGCTACATTTTATAAATGCGTCAAGAATTAACCTTTTTTGACGCTTCATATCTCGAAAACTATTTGACGGACATTGATAAAAAAGATGTCAAACTGTTTGAAATTTAATGCGCTTTCAACATTACATAGCAACTTTTGACCAAAAACGCATAGTTTTTTAATAAAAAAATAAAAACCAAAAAAAAGTCCGATTTTTTTACTTTTTTTTTAAATTACGAAGTTAGCACACTTTTTATTTGCTTGCAAAATATAGTCTTACATTCCCCCAAGGACTCCAAATAACATACCAAAAATCCAGCTTTACATCACACTTTGTTTTTTTAGCCGATTTTCATGTAAGATTTGACCGGTGTACATGTACCACTTCCTAATTTTATTTGTTTAGTCTTGAACTTTAATTTTATAATTACGGTCCTCTCGCACTATTATTTAATTAATTTATTATGTATGAAAACGAAAAAACATCTTTTTTTTTCGAATTTAATAATTAGGTAGCGAATAAACCGGGTGGTCCCTGATAATGAATCTAACTGAGTATCGATTGAACGGAAAACAAAAAAAAGACGGGGTATAACTCCGTGTAGGTAGACAGATAAAGAAGGCATGACTATTTGTGTGTGTGTGGATTGAGTGAGCACCTTCCGAAAATAAAAAAAAATATGCTGATCATTTAGTAAAAGTTCTAAAACAATTGTAAAACGAATCTCTGAATTTGTAAAAAGATAAATCAAAAGATACAGCCATTAACATGTGCTCACTCAGTTCTCACAAACTACCAACGAAAACAGTGAATATATTCATTTAACATATAATATTTATATACTAACATTTAGTAAAAAATAGGCCAACCTACCTCTATAAATATTAGATCACCTAGTGAAGTATTAAATTTTTTACAAATAGTTTCTTATGCTCACTCAATCCTCACACTTTTGAAAAGCCGAATTTTGATGAAAAACATAAGATTTAGACCGCTATTTATGTGTATAGTTTAGTAAAAGTGAAATGGGAATTTGTAAAATACAAAACGAACCACTAACGTGTCAGGTTTTTTTATAACAAATTTTTGTAAGTGCTCACTCAGTCCACACGTTTTGAGAAAGTTAAAAATGTAAATATACACATACATAAGACACTCGAAAGTACTTCAACATTTAGTAAATTTTTTTACTAAATATCCACCATCTAATATTTTATATTCGTTGTCTGGTTTTAAAGATATTCAGACATAACTTTTCTCATACAAATGTATCAAGTAGGGTGACCACACTATGTCGGCTCCTGATTTTCCCCACCTTCCCATTGTCATATTGAGATTGGGGAGTTTGACTCTTTAGAAAGAAATAGTTATGTATTATTTTCCCGCTCCCATTTACAAATCCGGTACGCTCATCTGTTAGCACGATTAGATTACCAGGTTCTGGTTTCTTACTAGTGAAGTATTATATTCTTTGTTTCTTACCAATTATCATTCATGTCCTTTTTAATGCATGAATGTCGATATGGTTATTATCCTGACGTCGATAAAAATTACACAATACACATCATCACTAGGCCAAGAACATAACCTAAAAACAGTTTGCAGATGGAGAATTAATATGGTATTAGTTTAATATAAACTATTATCAAAATTGAACGAAACTCCCCAATCTCAATATGACAATGGGAAGGTGGGGAAAATCAGGAGCCGACATAGTGTGGTCACCCTACTTGATACATTTGTATGAGAAAAGTTATGTCTGAATATCTTTAAAACCAGACAACGAATATAAAATATTAGATGGTGGATATTTAGTAAAAATTTTACTAAATGTTGAAGTACTTTCGAGTGTCTTAGGTTCTACAAATCGTAAGATATTTACATTTTTAACTTTCTCAAAACGTGTGGACTGAGTGAGCACTTACAAAAATTTATTATAAAAAAACCTGACACGTTAGTGGTTCGTTTTGTATTTTACAAATTCCCATTTCACTTTTACTAAACTATACACATATAATAGCGGTCTAAATCTTATGTTTTTCATCAAAATTCGGCTTTTCAAAAGTGTGAGGATTGAGTGAGCATAAGAAACTATTTGTAAAAAATTAAATACGTCACTAGGTGATCTAATATTTATAGAGGTAGTTTGGCCTATTTTTTACTAAATGTTAGTATATAAATATTATATGTTAAATGAATATATTCACTGTTTTCGTTGGTAGTTTGTGAGAACTGAGTGAGCACATGTTAATGGCTGTATCTTTTGATTTATCTTTTTACAAATTCAGAGATTCGTTTTACAATTGTTTTAGAACTTTTACTAAATGATCAACATATTTTTTTTTAATTTTCGGAAGGTGCTCACTCAATCCACACACACACGACTATTTTTTGTCTAAACATCGCCGCTAAACACATACATATTAAAAGTAGGTAGGTACTCGAGGCTTGTATAGATTTCATTTTCGTGCTGTTTAAATTTAGGTATTTCTAAATCCCACAATTTTAACATAATACCGTGTAGGTGTCGCTATCGTTATCACGCAGCATATTTTACTTTGCGAATAATAAGAAGGATAATCCTTTAAAACCCGTAATCCGTTCGTTCGCCGCCATTTTTTCGCGTGTTCGAAATTGCAAATTGTTTTTATACCTAAATAAAAGAGGGCTGTTGATACGGTCTTAATATTTTTTACAGGATATTTACTACTTTTATCTACAGTTTTAGCTCTGCCTACCCCTTTATGGGATACAGGCGTGATTGTATGTTGTTGTTGTTGTTATGTTATCTATAGTTAACATGATATAATTATAGTTCTAACACATAATACTATTCAATATACTCTATGGTTCTAACTAACCAGTCTAAAAATTATTAGGCCCACTTGCACCAACCACTTAACTCAGGGTTAGTGGGCTGTCATCTGTCAAATTCCGTATAAAATGGTGGGTTAACCCTCCATTTTCGTTGGTGCAAGTGGCCCTTAGGAATCGCCAAGTTATGTCGTTTTGATTTTGGTACACTAAATATTTACTGTCTAGATTATCTGTTCTCGCCTTAGTCCGTTTTCACATTATCCGATCCGATAGCGGATGTCGGAAGTATTTCAATGGAAAAAATCCAAGATGGCGCCTGTAATGTATGGGATATCGGTGCGACATCCGATATCGGATCGGATAATGTGGAAACTACTGGAAACGCACTTACTCTCAACCGTTTCTGTTGCGGACTGTACAAGGAACTCATAACCATTCGTTTTAATACATTTTTTAATATCCTGCGGCATCTGCCTACCCTCGCTAAGTACCAGCTTAAACCGGTACTTGACATATGTTATGTGTGTAATGAAAAAACTCATCCTATGTCATTACTCCAAACATATGACTTAAATATACATACCTGCATACATACAGTCAACCAATTGGAACCCTAGGCCACTCTACAACCAGGTTAAAATGACAAGCAGTAAGAGATTTTTTAAAATCTGATTTATAACGTCACTATGACATAGTTCTACAGTGGCCTAGGGTTCCAATTGGTTGACTGGACATTTATAAACCTATACAAAGTAAACTTTAATTTAAACCGCTTAGCTGTACAAGACAGTCGTACTCACTAAATTTTACAACATCCATGCGGTTTTTAGAGAGCCTTTGTTCCAACTGTTTATTCAGTTATGTTAGCGCCTGCCACAAAAATGAAGGCAAAAACGTTGTTTACGATTGTTTTTGTCCGACCTCTCGCGGTCAGGCGTTTTGCAAACACTGCATGTTCTTGTTTTGTGGAATTAGTTTATCGTACTATTTAAATTGTATTACATAAAATAATAATGTAAACGGGATTTTTTTGTTGATTTTAGTGAACTTTAAGTTTATAAAACATACGAGTACCTAACTTTGTTCCTTGAAAATGTAATATGGAGTGGCAACGCCAAAAAAATATTGTAGAAATTTTATAAGTGACAATAACTACAGTTTGAAATAAAACTATGGAAACGGATTAAATCGCGTATAATTAATTTACAATTCATCCCGACGTTTCGAACTCTTTACACGTCGAACGTCGGGATGAATTGTAAATTCATTATACGCGATTTAACCCATTTCCATAGTTTTATTTTATAATTAACTATCGCGGTAACCGAAGACAATATTCTATAGTTTGAAGTTTATTCGTCTATTAAATTTACTTACCTGTATTTGACTTGCGAGGTAAGAAGAATTTCTATTACCATAGTAACACGATGTTCACGTACCTACTATTATTCTTGAATTACATTTGCGAGTTCCTTACCTACCGATCCAATATAGGAGTATTGAAGAAAAATGTTATTTTTACCTCACCTCAATACCGAATGAAATGAAACGTGATGAAATAGGTACCTGGTACAAGGTGGGTAAGATAGGTAATTGTATTTAGATCAATTATTTTCCCTCGGTATTTGGTACTTCCAAATCTTCCAATATAAACATTCTTCCTCAATGGAAGATTATGTTACGAAAAAGTACCTACTCATACTACTTATTATCGGAAAATTATATTTTTTTCGGTCCAAGTTCGGTAATTGTGTTCGGAAATGTCTAGATTTATCCCAAAAAATACATGTTATCAAAATCGAAAAATCAAAAGTAAACTAAAACGTTAGTTAACGTACACTGTCGTAAACTTGGGTTTAAAATGTCATATCATGTCATGTCATCATTAAGTGTCATAACTAGGTATAAATTTTATTCATATTCATATTGATATATGAATATGAATTATACAAGTAAAATAAGTAGTTATCTCTCGACCATACATCTTCTTTAGGTTTACATCATATCACTAGTCAGTAAAATCCATCATTAAAAATAATGATTCAGTCTGATCACGTCATAACCATTTAACACCTCATCCCGAATTTTTTTTTTTTTTGTAAACATCCTGCATTTATTTTCAACCAGCAACTGATAAAAGGCATTTAGTTTTGATACCCGATTTAAAAAGGTAGCGGTACATTGACCGTTATTTCTCGAGACCTCCCTTCGAAATTCAAAAAGTCTTACTAATATAGTCCTCTCATTCCAAGGAGTACAGTTATAAAAAGTATTTCATTCATATATTTTGTAAGGAGCTTACGCCCTTTGGTTTCCAGTTATACGTAAAGTTATTTCACATGCTTGAATAATGGGTGGTGAATAACTCGAACGGTCAAAGGAATCTCTTAGGGCCTAGTCAAGTTACAAATAATAAGTAGGTAATACATTTACCCACTTATAAACACAAACGTTATGTAGGTACTTAAAGCAATAAGGTGCATTAGGGTAATTTCGAAAGTCACATAATAATCACCATTATTTTCATCACATCAAGGGAATCCCTTTCGAAATTACCCGAGCATTTCTGTGCTTCGAAATTACCCTAATGGGTCTTATTAAATTTTATCAATAAGTAACTTAATTGATTCTTTAGTCTGTCTGCAACAAATCCAATACTTAAAGTTTTCATTTTTTAATTTTCTCACAAAACTCCTATCCTATGTATGTGGTCACAAAGTAATAATACATTAGCCTGTCCAGAAATATATTATGACTATTATCAAGAGGGAGGGCCCTGTGATTCTGATTTAGGTACCTATGCGGTGACAATTCTGTATAGTATGATGAAAATAGTTCTAATACAATTCCGCAACATACATGGCGCGTAGTCATATATCCTGGTCAGGCTTTAAGTGTGTAGTCGGTAAGCATTTCAAACAACACTGCTTGTTAAATTTAAAAAGAGAACTGCTTTTAAGGAATGTTTAATGAGTATGACGGGAGTAAACAAGATGGTGGACGGTGATTGGGTTCCGTTTAAAAATGGAACTGAACGTTCGATGTTTGGTTCGTTAAACCAATTAATTTTATTGTATTTTTTTCAATGTCAGACTGGATCGTTTTATAAAAATACCTAGTTATTTTAAAATAAGTATTTAGTAGTTTCATAAACAAGATTTGAAACCAGTATAAGCTAAGTTAAATAAACAAACACTCACCTCCGCAAGTCTCTCTAAAATCCGAACAGCAGTCCCCCAATTTCAAGCAAGCATGGTCACAGTAACACGGCTTGTCCGTCAAGTCCTCAATAATCGCGTTCTGATGAGCCTTCTGCACTACACAGGCACTGTCCCGCCCAGGACAGCAAAGGTTGGCGTCCCTACAGTTGTTGGCTCCACAGTTCCCCGCCAGCAGGAAAACAAAACACAACCAGTAACGGAACATTTTTGAATTTCGAACGGATTTGAGTTTCGAACGGATCTGGAAAAAAAGAAAAAGTTTGTTTAGTTTTTTAATCGGGTTTGAAATGGAAAATAGAGGTGGAAAAATAGCTTGTTTTTTAAATGGTAATTGGATTTAGTTTTCTAGTTATAACGACCTAATTATAAATACGTACCTACATGGATATAGTCATTGATATGTGAGTGTGTACGGGAAAACGTCTCACTTTGTTGATTGCTATATAGCTGCTCTGTCAGTTTATTCATATAAAGATACAAATACCTAAATCTCGCCTTAATGGTACCCTCGCCTTGTCGGTTATAACCGACAAAGTGGGACGTTTTACTGAACACACTCACATATGTTTTATTTTTTTTTATTTAATATCACATTACAACGTAGTAGAGCGGCGAGAGGGTCTCGGGAAAAGTTGATGTGACTGGAGAGTATACTGCTGACAAGTGGTATCGTTGTGATCGGTACACTTTACTGAGTACGAAATAATGACTTGTCACTTTCTCAGACTGTGGGGGGGTTAACTATGACGTCACAAAGATCGCGGTCCCGGGTTTAATTTTTTTGCCAATTTGTCTAGAACCCCTTATCCAATTTTGAAAAATGAGGTGTCGATTGAAAGTGTATAACATGCTGATTAAGATTTATTATATGTGAAAAGTATAGTTTTGTTAGTTATTTTTTAATTAACAATAATGCAAAAAATACGTTTTTTTTTTACTCTCTTTTTTGATTTTTGTGACTCAAAAAGGCAATGAAAACGGCCACTTAGCTAAAAAATATGTTATATAAATCATTTAACTACATTATTAAGCTATCTGTTGCTTTTTAAATTTCTACGATCGGATAATAAATAAGCAAACTACAACCACATACCTGTAGGCGGGGAGTACCGCTTGACACGCGTTCCCATACATTCGGCGTCTACCAAATTACACCTCGCGCAAAATTCGTTTCAAGCAGATATACCTCTAATCTTATTCATCGTAACCTATCAATATTGGTATCATTTGAAAGCACAATTAAAGTACTTTAAAAAACAATGTCAATCATTTTTTTTAAATCAATAATCGCCAGTCTGTGGTGGTTACAAAGGAAAAAGTGGGTATGCAATTTGACTGGTTTCCTAGGTTTGATACCCTAGACGAGTTTAAAAGGGGAGGTAAAGGTGACATATGGGTTTTTTCTCTGGCCTAAAAGCTACACAGAGGGTCAGGGAGAAAAAACTAGGGTTTAAGTTTAGTTTTAAGTTATTTTTTCCTTTATTTGTTGATTTTATTGTGTTAAATTTTTTGTAATTTTATCAAGGATACACGTTGGTTTCTTTTGCTAAAAGTTGCCTTTTTTATGAGAAATGTTATGAATTTTATGGCTTTTTCCGATAGAGACTAAAATTAACTTTCAAATAAGGCCACATAGTCATACTTTTACTTATATAATATTAAGGGTATGACTATGTATCAGTAGGCCACATAGTCATACTTTTACTTATATAATATTAAGGGTATGACTATGTATCAGTATGACTATGTGGCCTTATTTGAAAGTTAATTTTAGTCTCTATCGGAAAATGCCATGAAATTCATAACATTTCTCATAAAAAAGGGAATTTTCAGCAAAAGAAACCAATGTGTATCCTTGATAAAATTACAAAAAAATTAAACACAATAAAATCAACAAATAAAAGAAAAATAACTTAAAACTAAACTTAAACCCTAGTTTTTTTCTCCCTGACCCTCTGTATAGCTTTTAGGCCAGAGAACAACCCATATGTCACCTTTACCTCCCCTTTTAAACTCGACTAGGTATCAAACCTAGGAAACCAGTCAAATTGCATACCCACTTTTTTCCTTTGTAACCACCACAGACTGGCGATTATTGATTTTATGAAAATGATTGACATTGTTTCTTAAAGTACTTTAATTGTACTTTCAAATGATACCAATATTGATAGGTTACGATGAATAAGATTAGAGGTATATCTGCTTGAAACGAATTTTGCGCGAGGTGTAATTTGGTAGACGCCGAATGTATGGGAACGCGTGTCAAGCGGTACTCCCCGCCTACAGGTATGTGGTTGTAGTTTGCTTATTTATTATTCGATCGTAGAAATTTAAAAAGCAACAGATAGCTTAATAATGTAGTTAAATGATTTATATAACATATTTTTTAGCTAAGTGGCCGTTTTCATTGCCTTTTGAGTCACAAAAATCAAAAAAGAGAGTAAAAAAAAAAGTATTTTTTGCATTATTATTAATTAAAAAATAACTAACAAAACTATACTCTTCACATATAATAAATCTTAATCAGCATGTTATACGCTTTCAATCGACACCTCATTTTTCAAAATTGGATAAGGGGTTCTAGACAAATTGGCAAAAAATTGAAACCCGGGACCGCGATCTTTGTGACGTCATAGTTAACCCCCCCACAGTCTGAGAAAGTGACAAGTCATTATTTCGTACTCAGTAAAGTCTACCGATCACAACGATACCACTTGTCAGCAGTATACTCTCCAGTCACATCAACTTCAAAACTAGACGACTTTTTTCAATTCCGCCGCCTTACTAACGTACAATCTTAAAATTCAAGTAGGTAGGTACCTATTGTTTAGTTTTGGGGCGAGATTGATGCGTGTAAGGTCCCCTGATATTTATTTCATTTATATGATTCGTGTACTAACAAATTAATTTTTCACCACACCAACTGATAAAGGCTTTCTTTGCTATTCGAAAACAGATAGCAAAATTGCATTTTATCCACAAGAGTGCAAAGTAATTTCATACAAATTTTAACTTGATGTCTAAAGCTGGGTGTGGGAATTCACGTATAAATGATGATTTTGAATCATACACGTTAAATAAATTGAAGTTTTTTATTTATTTTGATGTTTTACAGTTCATATTTTCATAGTGTTGGTGTGGTGAAAAATTTTTTGTTTCACTCGGTGGCAAAGTTTGTTTAACCTTCGTGCCTTGATACCCTCGCAACGCTCAAGATTCCACATTCTGAACCACTCGCTACGCTCGCGGTTCAATATTGGAATCTTTCGCTTGCTCGGGTATCAATATTGGCACGTCCGGTTAAACAACAACTTTGCCCCCTTGTAAAACAAATAACTATTGCTATTGAATAAATGGTAAATAAAATGTTAAATTATTTGCAATTCCGTAAGTGGAAAAATACTGGCACAATTAGCCATGCTACTTGTGCAACATATTTTTATGTATGTAAATATATTATAGATGTTATTGTATTGTTAAAGAAGGTTTATATTCAAAACTATACTTATGGTCGCTAACAAGCGCTAGACTGAAACTTGCACTCTAATAAAAAATGTTACCTAGATCAAAAAATATTGAATGAAAAAACATCAGAAACACACACTCCAAAAGAAATAAATTCTATTTAGTTTTGAAGCGACCAAAAAAAGTAAGCAACTAAAAATAAAAATAAAGTAAAAAAATATATAAAAACAACACAAAAAAAGCACAAAAAGTAATTATCACTAGTGCCTCCTGTGAGGTTTGAACTCACGACCCCTGGTTTACGAGACCAGTGCTCTACCACTGAGCTAAAGAGGCTTACGTAAGCGACGACGAAATAGTGGTTCAGTTGCTCTGACGGCGTTCGAAGCATGGGATGTAGGTATACATCGTATATTCATGTATATTGGTATATTGTTATAATTGTTTTAAATAAGTAGGTATTTAGTATAATTTCATTATCTCTTGTAGTTAATTTATGATACCTTTTTTTTACTGTAATATGAACCAAGCGCAACTTAAATATTTAAAATAATATTTCTCACCCGAACCATTTATACTTTATATTATTATGTAGTCACATAAGGTAAATATGTCAATAATATTAAAAATAAGTAGATCATCATCATCAGCTTTAATTTTTTTACGCACGACATTGGCGCCTCTGGTGGTTATATGAATAAGTAAATACCTATCTATTCGAGAATAGCAAAATGCAAAATGGTGCCGAAAAGGTAAGCCTACCTACCTAATGATTTCGGTAAATCACAAAGACGAGTTATTTTTTATCGTTTGAAATATTGGATATCAATATCGATAACACGTTATTAGTCGGTAAAACTAGTTCTCTAAAAATTTCGCACCAATTTTATTTAATTGCCACTTTTTCTGCTGACGGGCATAGCTTGACAGACTATACGTACTCAATGAATCACAAGCACATTACCCCAGAAAAATGATTCATCTTTTAGTTGACAACAATATAGGTACGAGTTTTTTCCCGCGTATGATTTACTGTCAATATACTCCGTTCAATCTGTCTTGATGTCCGGTCTTACGTATGGATAAATACACTATTTATTAGAAATAAGTAAACCTGTACAAAGAAAATAGATATGGAGGAATGATCCTCTATAGTAAGTATAATTTGTAGTCACAGTGCATAGACTGCAATCTCTCCAAAGGATTAAAACTATTAGGAACTCCGTTTTGACATATTGGCCTATTAATGATAAAGCCCCGTAGCTGAATGGCATTTCTGCGAAACGAATCGCAATCGACTAGGCTTGTGTCGTTCACGAACTATGAACTGTTAGGAATAAAATCCCATCAATGACCGAAATGAACTGAATCTTTCCGTGGTCTGAGAATCGGTCTTTGCTCATTTAGTTCAGTATAGGATCGGCGAGCGCGAGCGGTTTGGATCGAGAACGAATGTGTGACTGCGTCGACCGAGAGCGAGAGCTATTTAGCAGAGCAACAAAAAAAGTCAAGTTTTCATATTAAACTTCGGTTACTTACAACCTTTCGGCCCGGAATGTTACTATCTGTGGGCTATTCGTATCATTTTGACACTATTCGGTCCCATTCGTTCTGGGTGGCTAGCCGAATGGCACAAACGCTCACGAAACGAAGCGCTAGTAGATATCTATCTCTATCGCGCTTGCGTATTGGCGCGACAGAGCCAGCGGCGTATCGCTTTCGTTTGGCGTCGGAGAAATGCCATTCGGCTACGGGGCCTGATCTTTCCGACCGCAGTGGTCGCTGGTCTGACTGAACGAAATGAGCAAAAGACCTAAAAGAGCGAACTAGTTCGTGGGAGCGATTGAACGAGATCGGAGCGCTCCGATCAACGAACGAAACGGCACAAGCCTACAATCGACACACCACCGAAATGTAGTACCTTACTCTGTCGCGCCAATACGCAAGAGCGATAGAGATAGATAACTACGAAAAATATATGAAATACAAAATAATTGATTCAACATAAATGGTGGAGGGTAGAATAATTTTCTGCCAACAAATTGCTGTGCAGTTTGGCAGATAAGCACAAAACTTTACGCTTAGACAGGTCTCCACGGAAGACCAGCTTCAAGTTACGTGGTAGGTAACTTGACAAAATGCTGAGGGGAGATGTTTTCAGTGACGTTAGTATAATGCCTATTAATGTGTATCATAGATCATAGACGTAAGGAATATTGTTAACGTCCTGAATAAAAATATTTTCCCCTCACTAGCTCGGAAACACGTGTTTTGTCCTTTAATACCAGCGGGTAAAAACGCATTTTATCCACTAGTGGGTAAAGTAATTTGACCTTGAATAAAGTCAAATTAACTGCTTTAAAATTGATAAAAGTAGGTGAATCTAGTATTAAAGATGATTTACCACCTGTGGAACTACTGGAAGCAATAAACGCATTTTTTGCGTTATACCTAGTTTCCTCGCTATAGTATGTATGTATGTATGTATGTATGTATGTATAAACTCTTTATTGTACAAAACACAAAACACAAATATGACACAGGATAGACAGTACAAAGGCGAACTTATCCCTTTAAGGGATTTCTTCCAGCTAACCTTTGAGTAGGTGAAATGTGATGAAGAATGGTAGACAAATATAGCACTTAGTACAACAGTTTATAGGAAAGCCCATAAAAATATAAAAGAGACTAAAACAAAAAATAATAAAATAAAATTGGAATAAAAGGTACATCAAATATAAAGAATATATAACAATATATATAGTAAATAAATATATATTTATATATAGTATCTATAACTAGTTACAAACAAGTCATCCATGTTCCGATAGCCACAGCTTTTTTAACTGCCCCTTGAGCGAGGCAACGGACTGCGATTTCCTTAAGGACGGAAGCAACTCATTCCAAAGTTGAACCGCTCGCACTGCAAAAGATTTACTATACGCATGGGATTTATGATGAGGTGTTGCCAGTGCAAGATTAGAACTAGAACGTAGACGATGGCCACTACCGTCCGCCATAAATTTAAATTTTTGTGAAAGATAAAGAGGAGACGAAGGATTAAACAGAACATTAAATAGGAGAGAAAGAATATGCAGATCCCTGCGACGGCGGATGGGAAGCCACTTGAGTTGACTGCGAAAGAGGGAAACATGGTCGAATTTCTTTAGCCCGAATATAAATCTTATGCACACGTTCTGGAGGCGTTCAAGTTTGTCAAGCAGTTCCTGTCTTAGATCGAGAAAAGAAATATCGGCATAATCGAGAAGAGGAAGTAAAAGAGACTGAGCCAACATAACCTTAGTCTGATGCGGGAGGAAGTTCTGCAGACGCTTGAGGGAATGTAGAGAGGCAAAAATCTTACGACTTATTTCGGAGACTTGAGGGTCCCATGAAAGCGTTTGGTCCATAACAATACCGAGGTTTTTGACAGTGGAAGAGAACGGAATCGGAGTTCCCTCGAACAATATATCTGGTAGAACCTGGTGAGGCAGTTTGGAGATGGAGTAAGGACTACCAATGATTATTGCTTGCGACTTTGCGGTGTTAACTTTCAGCCCAAACGATGATGCCCATTCACTTATTGCTTCCAAGTCAGAGTTAATTTGGCCTACTAGAGAACTGACGTCGTCAAGGTTGGACGCTGAATATATTTGTAAATCGTCCGCATAAAGGTGATACGAGGATTTCAAACGCTTAGTAATGCTATCAATAAAAATGGAAAATAGTAATGGTGACAGTACACCTCCCTGGGGGACACCGGCCAAAAGTTCAGTCCATTCGGAGACCTTGTCATCAATCCGGACTCGCTGCCGCCTCCCAAAAAGGTAACTACGGAACCAGGACAGAGATATAGGGGAAAAATTAAGATTATTAAGAAACGCAAGAAGTATATCGAAGTCCACCGTATTAAAGGCACTACTAAAGTCCAAAAGAACCAAGATAGTGACCTTTTTATTTTCAATATTATAACGAATATCGTCAGTGACCTTAACCAATGCTGTGACTGTGCTATGCCCGGGGCGGAAACCCGACTGAAGTGGATTAAAAAGGTTATTTTGGTTGAGATGTGAAGTAAGGCGTCGATTAACAAAGTGTTCAATAAGAGAATAGGCAGAATAGAGATAGGACGAAATTCGGAGATAGAAGAAGGGTTGGAGACTTTTGGGAGAGGAATTACACTCGCTATAGTGAGGGGAAAAGTTTTGTGTTACACTCGGGTGCAAATGTATTTTACTTCTCGTGTGTTAAAAAACTCGCAAGTTCAGGATTCTATTCTCGAACCACCCGCTTCGCTCGTGGTTCAACTATAGAATCCTTTCACTTGCTCGTTTTCAATTCCACACTCGGCGTTAAAATACGACTTTGCACCCTTATAACAAATAACTATTTCTTTCTTTCTTTACTGTAAGTTTTCTTTTCTTATAATGAAAAAAAATATTATAGTAAGCGTTTCGTGAGCGTTTGTGCTTTTGGCTACGCACAGTGATCAACTGATCAAATTGAATCAAACTTTCTGGGCGAGCTCGCACCATCGTAAGGCCACGTCTTCGCCTCGGCTAGTCTGTCGCCATGAGTAGGTACTAGGTACCACAAAAATCATCATCCTCCTTGCGTTATCCCGGCATTTGTCACGGCTTATGGGAGCCTGGGGTCCGCTTTGACTAACTAATCCCAAGATTTGGCACTAGTTTTACGAAACCGACTGCCATCTGACCTTCCAACTCAAAGGGTAACTAGGTCTTCTTGGAATTAGTCCGGTTTCTCGTCACGATGTTTTCCTTCACCGAAAAGCGACTGGAGCACATATCAATGACATTTCACACATAAGTTTCGAAAAAATCATTGGTGCGAGCCGGGGTTCGAACCAAAAAAAAATGTGTTAAAATGGTTAAATAAGTATAATCAGCGTCGCAAACCTCACCGAGGTGTGGTAAAATGTTTTCCGGCGGAATATATAAAAGTACTTACTAGTTTCACGTACCTACTTACATTTTGTGAGGTAGCGTAATAAACAGGCACTTTATTACATTTCACGTATCTTCAATTCGCTGACAGCTGTCATCTCCATGCTATATAAGCTTCACCATAGATTAAAATGCGACCGCCGAAGAACGCGCATACACTACACCACACATAGATGGCGCCACAAAAAATGCCTAGTTGCCATCGATTATTTGTAGATTGGCGTTGTGTCACTTTCGAGCCATAAATGTATGTCAAAAGTGACACAACGCCATCTACAAGTATAATCGAAAGCTACAAGACATTTTTTTGTGGCGCCATCTATGTGTGGTATAGTGTATGCGCGTTTTTCTTCTTCTTTAGTCGTTCCCTCAATGCTGAGGATCGTGACATCCTGTTATTCTGTTGACGACGACGGGGTGTTATAAGTTTGACGTGTCTGTCTGTTTGTCTGTCTGTCTGTGTGTGTGTGTGTGTGTGTCTGTCTGTTTGTGACATCCTAGCTCCCGAACGGATGAACCGATTTAGATTTAGTTTTTTTTTGTCTGAAAGCTGAGTTGGTCGGGAGTGTTTTTAACCCCCGACGCAAAAACGAAGGGGTGTTATAAGTTTGACGTGTCTGTCTGTCTGTCTGTCCGTCTGTCTGTCTGTCTGTCTGTCTGTCTGTCTGTCTGTCTGTCTGTCTGTCTGTGTGTCTGTCTGTCTATCTGTCTGTCTGTCTGTCTGTCTGTCTGTCTGTCTGTCTGTCTGTGTGTGTGTCTGTCTGTGGCATCCTAGCTCCCGAACGGATGAACCGATTTAGATTTAGTTTTTTTTTTGTCTGAAAGCTGAGTTGGTCGGGAGTGTTTTTAGCCATGTTTCATGAAAATCGATCTACTATCTCGCGGTCGGCGGTTGTTTCAAAATTTTAATTTTGTGGTTAGGTTATAATGTACGGGATGGTATGATCTTCTTATGTTTAAGAGGGCTTTCGTGTTAAAAATAGTGAAATCGCAACCGAGCGCTCGATCATACCGTGTGTGGTATCAAATTAAAGGGCTTTGCGAGTAGTTTATAAATATATATCACATTATAGGACTTTTTTTACTTGGTCTAACAAAATATGAGAAAATGTCCAAAAGTGGTAATAATTGTACCGGTGAAGGCTCGTTTTCAAAAAATTGGCAAAAATCAATAATAGCAATTTATAATCACTAAGGCATAGCAGCAATTAAAGTAAACGTTGCAGATTAATTTAGTACAAAACTTACTTCGATGTGATGTAGATTTTCAAAGAAATTGTCACTTAATTTTAGGTAATTTCTGAAAAAAATTGAATTCGCCTTAGGCTAGTTTACTCTTTTTCAAAAACTTAAAATAAAAATCTAGTCTGAAATGATTGTGGTACAGGATAAACGAATTATAAATTTACCCGTTTTAATATTCAAAATTGTCCAAATTTTACAAATAAGATCGACTGATTCAGCTCTATACGTACGTTTTTCTAAACGTGCATTAGAGAAAAATTCATAATTAATTTAATGAGTTAGTTTTCAAAAATCCAGTCTTATAAAAATCAAGATAATAAGATGCTCTACCTGGAACTTGAATTAAATAAATCTATTGGATAACGGAAAGTGTAGTATTTCACCGACTAAAACTATCGATTTTACATTCTTTTGACGTTTTTTTTTGAAAGCAGCCTTAATCTATGGCTTCACATATTGTATTGATTATGACAGCCTCACCCGTCGAAAAACTAACTCGTACTTACTACCAGATAGAAGTTCTCAAAGCCAGTACAAAGGATTCGACAGAACGGACCGTACGTCGGCCTATCTCAAAAAATCAATCACTGGACATTGACAAGTGGCTCGACCTTATCTGTCAAGTTTAGGTTCGATGCCCGATGAGCTGGTCCTCTAGCCAAGACAACTGTACAAACCCCAGAACGGCAAACGGTACAAACTGTCAGTTTTGTGACGATAATTATTAATCATGAAATTTCAATAAAAATATTGTTTTTGTGTTAATTACATCAACTTTAAGCCATAATCTACATTCAGAATGTGAAAAAAGTAAATTTTTATACAGATTTAATGCTAAATTTGTCGTCACAAAACTGACAGCGAGTTAATTTTTGTTAACAACTTTTGGTAACTGGGGGGGGACCCAAATTCTGAAAATACCCAGTGGCGCGACAGAGCCAGACTGCGTTCCGTTCGCGTAGCGTTAACGATTGTCACCTCGGCTTCGGCTGATCCCTTAATCGCCACAAAAAGTCGTATGACTCATATCGGAGCGTGTGTTTAAGCCTTTACGGCTTAAGTGTGTGTGTTTTCAAGGTGTTTGACCCTTGGCTCCTGTTTAACAGGTAAATACGTTAAATCCTTAGTGAAAAACTGGTTCTGTCTTGTACAGAAGTAACATAACATAACAATAACAGTAGTACATTTTTTACTTGTATGATGTGTCAAGTCTATATTCGTTCTAATAGATTTGTACTAGGTACTTACACTATTTATTATACCTAATTGCTGGTATTTTAACCTATTCTCATAACAACCGATTAACAGATAACCTAACTATAGTGATTGCTAAATCACTAATTAATTAACACCCTAAGAACTACACTGGCTCGGCAATGCCCTCGCATTCCACATGTATCCTTCACTTCACTTATCTCCATAGTCCAGCCCGCGGCCATGATACCATAGATAGTGACAGACCGTGAACAGATACTTTCCACGGCTTTGCCGCCAAATACAAAAGCACACGAGACAGTGACAAGTATGCTATTTAAGCTTAGCATACACTACACTAACCACAAAATTAAAATTAAAAAAAAACCCCGGACATAGTGGACCGATTTTCATGAAACATGGGTAAGAAGGACACCCTGCACAAGAAAGGTTCGTTTAAAGGTATTTAATGTAACTTACGAGTGCTAAAATAGCACGATAAGTCATAATAAAGTCTTCATAACAAAGGCACACATGCAAAACTTATTTTACCCTTTTTAACTCATATGTTTCCTTTGAGCCACGTTTTGTGTTTTTTTGCCGCGCGGGAGCGGTTCTCCGAATGCAAATATATCGGAATGAGTTCGTGGAGGTCGCCTGCAATATATGGAGGAATTCCGATTGGGTTGCAGATTAAACGATGGTACCAATACTAAGAACCACAGTATAAAAAAAAGTTTACTATCGTCCAGTATGGCCACTCCCGCTCCCCGCTGAAAGTGCCGCCCATCCCCTCTCTGTTACCTCACAGTTACCGCCTGTCAAAAACGCGAACAGTCGACCTGTCATATTTCACTCATACAGGCATTGTCCTCGTTCACCTACTTACACGAGCTTAGACTGTGTGCTAGGAACGCGCCTCTTATATATTTGATCGCCAGTGTCCGAGGTGTGCTAAAAACTATTCTCCCTGAGCTGTTCCTCTTTTTGGCAGATCTGCAGGGTTAGCACATGATTGCCGCGAGAGTATGTCGCCGCGAGATAAACTACCCGTCCTTATGACATTAATACAGATAGAAGAAGACGTGTGATCTATCTCGCGGCGACATACTTCCCGCGGCAATCATGTGCTAGGCCTACTGTATTGATGTTTATAACTATGTGACTTTGGATTTCTTTCAACCCCATTTTGCCAAAAGTGGCACTGAAACATTCATGTGCTCTGCCTACCCCATTTATGGGATACAGGAGTGATTATACTTCTATGTATTTACCTATGTATGTATGTAACTAGATACTACGTACGTTTAACTTCAATACTACTTCGAGAGAATAACTTAGGTGGGTAGGTAGTAGGTACCATGTGTATGAAGTTTCTCGATTAATAAATGATGAGCATAGACGGAGCTAGCAGTTGTGAAGATTGTTTGGAAGTTTTAGATTAAATACTTATCGCGCTAAATATTAAGAACGCTAATTACTTAAATATGTTTTGGGTTTATTTTCTAAGAGACGATTCACTCTCCACGCAAATGTAAAAGTACTCTTTTGATATAATATATTGTAGTCTGAGGTGTGACTTGGCTTGGCGAGTGGTCATATACGAATTATTATATTTGATGGCTAGTTTCTGCCAGCAAGCCAAATTTTGGAATAATAAAATAAGCCATAATATAATTTGTATATGAAAACTAGCCAAGTCAGACCTCAGACTTTCTTGGTAAAGTTATTGGAGCGAGTAAAACTAATATTGAAACATCAAAATCAATCCCAATTAGAAACTATCCAGACTTATTGAGTAAATATAATTGGTTACGTATAACTGATAAAGGGTCACCCAATGTCACAAGCGAAAACTCGTTGACACGTGTGTGCCATGATTCTTTTATAATGAGGAGGCAAACTCAAAGGTTATGACAGATGGCGCCACCTTAATAGTCAATTGCACTTGCATTGCACAGATAAAGAATTTCATACGTGAGAGCGAGAAGATGATATGTTTTTTCTCTCTCTCTCACATATGAATGACAGTGACATGCCTAGACACTTGCACAGGCGCCGCCTGGCAGGATAAAATGTCAGTGTGCCTCCTCATTATTACACTTATATAACCAGTCAAAAACATTTGAAGTGTGGCAACATTGCCTTACCTTAAAACACGGGTAGTTGGCAAAATAACATCATACTACTGGCAACACGGCGATATGGTTGCAATTATACTTGTGTTTCGTCCTCGATATTAGTAATTTAGAATTATAGAACACATTGTAGTTACGCGGAAGTGTAGCCACTCATCACTTGTTTAAGGGAAAAATTGCCGGTGCTGGCAATCCCCCTCTTTTTTTTTTTTTTTTTAACGGTTTCGCCGGCTTGCCCTGGTCAACCCTCTTCATTCGCATTTTAGTGCTCAACCACTCCACTTGTTAAGTTCGTGATTTCGACATGCCGAAGCGAAAGAACGAGGAAGAACTTGAGTTGCTAAGAAAACGCTTGAAGCAACTCAAAAAAGATATCAAACATGTACGTCGTAATAAACGATCTTCCTCGTCCTCTTCGAGCTCCACGTGTTCACAGTGCTCCTCATCGGATTCATCGTCGTCGGAGGCCGCGCCATTGAATCCGGATTACCAAAATGGTTAGTACTCATAACTACCCACTTATTTTTAAAAAAAGTGATTGGCATTTCTATCCAATATAATGCAATCAGAGTAGTCTATAGGACTATTTCGCCGCATTATAATGGTGTTGACTAAAAAGTAATTGCATTCAGGGTAGTCTATAGGGCTATTCCGCTGCATAAAATAAAAACCTTTGTAATCAGATCAGTCTAGGGGACTGTTTCGCTACAAGGTTTAAGCTATTTTGTTGCTCAATGATAATGCATTCAGGAGGTCTATAGGACTATTCCGCCGCATTTTAAAGATGCATGTACTCAGATCAGTCTGTGGGACTGCTTCGCCACATGCTTTGCTACTTTTAAGTGTGCAAAATAATGCAACGATTTTGTTACTTGATTAGTCATGGGTCGACTGTCATGTTTCCAGACCGACCTGATCCGGCTTACGACGACCCGCCGCCGCCGCAACCACCGCAGCTTGAGGACCGCAGAGAAGTTGAACCGATTGCCGACGAGCACCCTCAAGCAAACGCTGGCCCATCACACGCAATCGCTGGTCCATCACATGCAATTGCTGGTCCATCACATGCAATGCCTGCGTGTACAAATCTGCCACCTACCAATATTAATGTGGATCCCATTGAAATTGAGGATGATGATATCTGCCAGGCAGAGATATTAGAGATATTGGGAACCGATCCATCACTGAGTCAAGAATATGGTGACGATATTAATAAAGAAGTGGCTCGCAGATTTGAACACATAGCCACGTCTGGTTTGGAGAAACAAGCAAGACAGGAGCTGTTAGAAAAATATTTAGTACCCGCAAACTGCGTTAAGATCGCCGCCCCACAGCTGAACGCGGAGATCAAAGCAGCGTCTACGGAAGCTGTCATAAAAAGAGATAAAGCTATTGAGCTTAGACAAAAACAGATCGCCGCAGCGATTACAGGTGTAGGACGTATACTAACATCTCAACTAAAGTCTAAGGATAATAACGTTGCTAAAGACCTAATGGACGTGGCACGCTTACTGTGTGATATACAATTCTGCGAATCAACAACACGCAGGAATTTTACGTTATATCCGCTAAAAAAGGATTTCAGAGATCAATTAGCAAACACAAAGATAGACAAATATCTATTTGGTGAAGATTTGCCAGAAACATTAAAAACAGCTAAAGCTGTATCAAAATCTAGTACAGATATTAAGGTGGACCAACAAAAATCAAAGCAGCAAACAACGCCTAAGTTTCCGAAGAATTTAAACTGGAAGACGGGACCCTCAGCTCGCAATCAGCCGAAGGGTCCGACACAGAAACAATATCAGTCTGCAGCATCGAGCAGCCGGCGCTACGGCCACGGGAACTCATCGCACAGGTCGTCGCATCGGGCCAAGCACAGTCGCCGGCGCTAGATCCGGTACGTTATGCTGGCAGACTTGCTGATTTTCATAAGCAGTGGTCACTGATCACAAGTGATCAAACGATATTATCCTGGATCAACGGATACAAAATTATTTTTAACCAACCGGTGTATCAGACCAATAGTCCAGCTGTTACAAGTGGCTCATATTCTGAAAGGAGTAAATTTTCAGAATCCATCAATAATCTTTTGTCCATAGGAGCAATTTCAGAATGTGAGCCTACCTCAGACCAATTCATATCCAGGGTGTTTTTAATCCCCAAACCTAATGGAAGCATGAGGTTTATTCTTAACCTAAAAGAGTTAAATAACTTCATCCAAACTGATCATTCTAAACTTGAAGATTTACGTACGGCCTTAAAGTTAGTTTCTAAAGGCTGTTTCATGTCCACACTAGATTTAAAGGATGCATATTTTTTAATTAAAATTTACCCTGACTCGAGGAAGTACCTAAGATTCATTTTGGATTCAAAATTATATCAATTTAATGTACTCCCGTTTGGGCTCTGCACAGCGCCTTACATATTTACAAAATTGATGAAACCTGTAATAAAATTGTTATGTTCATGCGGTTTCGTATCATCGATTTATCTTGACGACCTTTACCTGATTGGTGAATCATATAGGGAATGTATAAATAATTTACAAACGACAGAATCACTGTTGAAATCCCTGGGCTTCATTATAAATGAACAAAAGAGTAATCGTATTCCAGCTACGTCCTGTAAATACCTGGGTTATATAATAGATTCCCAAAAATGGCAAGTCAGTTTGCCAGTCGAAAAGAGAAATCGAATAAGATATGAATTAGAATCTTTGAAGCTCCTAAAGCATTGTAAAATAAGAAGATTTGCGCAATTGATTGGTCTATTAATATCTGCTTGTCCAGCCGTGGAATACGGTTGGCTATACACGAAACAAATGGAACGTGTTAAATTCTTAAATTTAAGAGGCCATGATAATTTTGATAGGACCATGGCTATACCTGATTCTCTTCATTCAGATTTCGATTGGTGGATTAAGGCTCTTCGCTATTCAAATCACCGTATCAGAGATGACATATTTTCAATCGAAATCTTTTCTGACGCTTCTACGACGGGGTGGGGCGCAGCGTGTGGTGAACAAACGGCGAGTGGCCTATGGTCCCGAGAGGAAAAAGCCTTACATATTAATCAGCTGGAACTGCTAGCTGCTTTTTTCGCCCTGAAAATATTTGCCAAAGATTGCTACAGATGCCAAATACTTTTACGAGTCGACAACACTACAGCTATATCTTATATAAACCGTATGGGGGGTATCCAGTACCCCCATCTCACAAAAGTGACTAAGGATTTATGGCAGTGGTGTGAGGCTCGTAAAATTATGGTGGTTGCGTCTTACATAAAATCATCTGATAACACTATTGCAGACCAAGAATCTAGACGTTCTCACCCAGATGTAGAATGGGAGCTTTCCTCTTCGGGTTACCAATTGCTGATTAAAGAATTTGGTCATCCTAATATTGATCTTTTTGCAAGTCGCATTAATAAAAAATGCGACATGTACGTTTCGTGGAATAGAGACCCAGATGCGTATGCATACGACGCGTTTACCATAGAATGGGACGATTTCTTCTTTTACGCATTTCCACCAGTGTCTGTAATATTAAAAGCTTTAAGAAAAATCATTTCCGAAAAGGCTGAGGGTATCATGGTAGTCCCCGATTGGCCTACACAACCATGGTACCCTTTGTTTAAGCGCCTTTTAGTATCAAAATTATTGAGAATAGATTCTAAATTCGCAATAATATCTGATTCCAGCAACCGGAACATCCAGTCGAGCGTTACCCTGGTTGCCGGAGTTTTGTCAGCACGTCGCTCCTGCGGCGGTGCGTCCCGCAGTCTGCGGTGAATATACTGCTAGCATCATTATCGGACAACTCGATTAAGCAATACGATGTGTGGTTTAAACGTTGGTTTGATTTTTGTCTGAGGAAGAAAATTAATGTATACGGTCCTTCAGTACCAATGATTATAGAATTTCTAACAGAAATATTTAACTCAGGAGGAAAATACGGCACAATCAACAGCCATAGATCCGCTCTCTCGTTAATATTAGGACAAGTGACCGATGATGATCGTATAAAACGGTTCTGTAAGGGCGTTTTTAGGCTTAGACCGCCTCTGCCTCGATATAACGTAACATGGGACCCGGCTAAGGTTCTTAATTATTTAGGGTCATTTTACCCAAATGAAAATTTACCGTTCAATCAGCTATCAATGAAATGTATAACTTTACTCGCCCTTGTTACAGCGCACAGAGTACAGACGCTGTCAAAAATTACTATTAGTAATATAGTACATCTTCCTGATCAAATCATAATTAAAATATCTGAAATTATAAAAACATCTAGAGTTGGTGTCAACCAGCCAACTCTTTACTTACCTTATTTTGAAGAGCGGCCTCAAGTATGTCCTGCTCGAACGTTGATCGCATATATTGATAAAACTAAGGATTTACGTAAATCTGATTTGCTTTTCATAGGGCTTAATAAGCCACACAATTGCGTTAAATCTCCAACACTCAGTCGTTGGATAAAAACAACTCTGAAAAATAGTGGAATTGACATCTCCATCTTTTCTTCGCATAGTACAAGACATGCTTCTACATCTTTTGCTTACAAAGCGGGCGTAAGTTTGGACGCTATTAGAAAAACTGCAGGATGGAGTGGCAATTCCACTACCTTTGCTAAGTTCTATAACAGAACTATTGTAGACATTAACAATGATAATAACGCACTTGCTAGATCATTATGTTTGTCGTGATTGATAATCATGTATGTGTAAGGAACACAATCAAAATATGTTATGTTATAAGTACAAATGTAATTGTGATGTACTTAATAAATCAGTATTATTGAAATTAAGATTATCATTTCTGATATTTCCTGCATACTCTCAACATCTACAATGTGTTCTATAATTCTAAATTACTAATATCGAGGACGAAACACAAGTATAATTAATGATTAAACGAACTTACCTGTAAGTGAAGTTCGATCATAATTATACGAAGGGTTTCGTCCGAAGATATTAGTAATGCAGTCCCGCCCACCCAGGTCCCCAGGAAATATCAAAATGTTTAGCTCTAAACTAAATGAAGAGGGTTGACCAGGGCAAGCCGGCGAAACCGTTTAAAAAAAAAAAAAAGAGGGGGATTGCCAGCACCGGCAATTTTTCCCTTAAACAAGTGATGAGTGGTTACACTTCCGCGTAACTACAATGTGTTCTATAATTCTAAATTACTAATATCTTCGGACGAAACCCTTCGTATAATTATGATCGAACTTCACTTACAGGTAAGTTCGTTTAATCATTAATTGGTGGGGACACAACACAGAGGAGCTAGACAGGCTCGTTAGTTGGGTCGAGAAGGGTGGGGGGAGAGCATTAAATAATATATCTGTGAGAACACATCATAAGATTAGTTCGTATATTGTATGTGAGCATTTTCGGAATTTATTTTTTATTATTTTTATTTAATAAAACATCTTACATAGGAACTTAAATGTAAATACAATGTCCCCCAAAACTGTTTACACAGTTTGACTGTGGGATCTGGGTGAGTCTAAAGGTACATAATTATAATTAGTTGTCATGGTAATGAATACAGAATAAGTATATTGCCAAAGATGGTTAGGTAGTTCACAAATAAATGAGGCATCTAAATTTTGTCTAGGTAGTGTTTGAACAAAGCCCTCTTAAATCTATTTTTGTTTTTCTCTGTTCTAATAGCCACAGGTAAAGAGTTGAGTAAATAAGGTAAGCGTTTTTTAATGAGCCTATCCCCATAGTAATTGCTTACTCTGGGGACAGCATATTTACCTGCAGCTACAGATCTGGTGTTATATTGTTGGCTCATTTCAGATAAGTTACTCTCTTGATTGCCATGCTGATTAACTAATAATAGATACTTGTGTTTAAGAGTGGCTGGAAGAATTTTACATAATTTAAATAACTTATAATAATCATTTTTATATTTATTCTTAATTTTACTGCTCACTAATAATTTGGGACCCCTTATTAGCGTATATTAAGTTGTTAACAAAAATTTACTCGCTGTCAGTTTTGTGACGACAATTAAGCATAAAATCTGTCTAAAAATGTACTTTTTTCCATTCTGAATGTACATTATCGCTTAAAGTTTATGTCGTTAACACAAAAACAATGTTTTTATAGAAATTGCATGCTTAATTATCGTCACAAAACTGACAGAGAGTTAATTTTTGTTAACAACTTACGCTAATTGGGGGTTCCCAAATTATGAAAATGCCCATGTTCATAGAATTTTCGTTAGGTACGTAAGTTATAATAATCACGGCGCAGAAACCAGTTAAGTACCTAAAATAAAATATGTCCCGAATTAGACACGGGCTCCGATTTCTCATTTATAAAGGTTGAGTATTTGTCTGAAATTATTAAAATTCTATATTTCTCCTCGCGATACCACGAATTGATTCCCTTCGAAATTATTAAATTCTATATTTATACGCTGTCATCAGGGTAGGATTAAGTGATTTCCTTCGTGAATTATCAACAAAATGAGTTTTTTTTTTAAGGAAGAAGGGGTCAAAGTAAGGGGGAAGAAGGTAAGAAGGGGGGGAGGGTTAAGGAGGAAGAAGGTTTTTATTTTGACAGTTCTGAAATAACAGGCTGATCAGCTAATGTACTACTTACTACTTTGTGCACTTGGGGATAAAAGCACCATATTGTAAAATAAGTATTTTTGATTTTACTCTGTATATAATCGACAACCTTTTTGCCTAAAAACACATTATTTATAACAATATCTTCATTGATTGTATCAAAAAGACAATTTATATTAATTCTGCTTGTAATATCGGGAGAAATTACAACCCCTCTCTGATTACGAAGATCGGAAGATAATCTAATCTACTTAAGACCAGATTAAAATTTACGGTAATTCGATGAAAACTTTCGGATATTGCGGATGACATTAAACCTCTTAATTATGAGTTATTTCAAGGATTGTGTAATTTAATTTTAGTTAAAATAATACAGCTATTGTCTCATATTACTTCGTTTCCTGTGTTGTAATAATTACCTTTAAAAAAAATACCCTCCAGGATATCAGCAGGCGTAGCACACTAGTGGCATATAAAAACCTTATAAATAGAGTGAAAAGGACGTGCTGACTTGGTATGCTTTATCACGCGACTGAGCTTACTTGCCAGATGGTGCTCTTTGCCAGCCACAGACCAACCCCTATAGACATCCATTACAAGACTACTCGCGGTCGCCAGCCTTCCTAGTATTTGCACTGATATAAGCGCGGGCGCTCGCCGTGCCCGATCAGTAGCGACCAAGTAACAGGGAAAGCAGCGCGTGTTTTTCGCAGTAAAAAAATTGAAAAAGGGTATTTTGATGTCTTAAAGATGTCCACCTGTAATGTGAAATGGTGTGGAAAGGTAACAAGAAACTCAAATTTAAAAACAGACGTCATTACATTCCACATAAAAGTCATATTTATAATTTATTCAGAGCCGGCATAGGTCAACTTACATTGGCCACTTACGCGTCAGTAGAGGTCCCTTTCATCTGGCGCGACTGCCCGCCGTCCTTGAAACGGCCAATCACAGCGCGCTTAACACATTCCCCGCCCGCTCCTCGCACCCCTGGCACTGGTGACTCGTATCGCGAACAAAATATACAAGATTGCTACTCTATAGGAGGTTCTCTGTGTTGCCAGCACTAGTGCGCAAAGTGGTACATTTCTATTTAGACCGAATCTTCAAAGGGCCATCTGAGCTGAAAAAGTCGTAAAAAACTCCATTCGATCGTGTTTCAATTTTGTCGCCACTCGTTTCAAACTTCCCCTTTTCTGCACTTGTATTGTAAAATCCTGACCTTACTCAACAGGGTCCGTAATACCGTAATACGGACTCCGTATAATCTTAGTCTATGCTCAAACTAACCAGACCAAACTAATTCCATAAAACTAATATCCCAAGTTTGATAAGCCTTGGCTAATTTAATTACTAACCGAAGCAACACGTCACAATTAGGCGAAACTTTGTTAATACTTTACTATATCGCTTTTATACATAATTACACGCCTATATTTCTAAAAGGGGTAGACAGAGCAAACTGCTCAAGTTTTCGACTATTTGTTCCCCCAAAAATTTTAACCAATCGGAATGAAATTTGAGATAATTTTTAGATTTAGGTACTTTGACATTTAGAGACTTTAAGTACATAGGTGCAGTCAACCAATCGGAACCTAGGCCACTGTAGAACTATGTCATAGTGGCGTTATAAATCAGATTGTAAGAAATCTCTTACTGCTTGTCATTTTGACATGGTTTTAGAGTGGCCCAGGGTTCCAATTGGTATAGTTTTAGGGATGGAGTGATATAGGCTACTTTTTGTCTCTTTCTAACGCGAGCGCAGCCTCAGGCAAAAGCTAGTATTATAGAGGTATAATTTAAATATTAAACTTCCAATAATTAATTTGTGAGAACATTTCGTCCCCCGAATTAATTTTTACGCAAATCTGCTAAAATATTTCAATATCGTTAATTCTAATTTCTCCAAGTTGCGAAGTTGTGAAACCCTGGCATGTAACAAGCAAGTCTAACGAGCAAAATCATTGCCTAATGAGGTGTAATGCGAATACAGAGTTTTACAGTAACTTCAAGTTTGAGCTATGTGTCAAAGAGAGTCATCAAGAATTGAAAAAGTCATAAAATATCGGTGTTTTTTTTCTGCAGCTGAAATCTTAAAAGTTTTTTTTTATGAACATACAACATAACATACTTACAATCACGCCTGTATCCCATAAAGGGGTAGGCAGAGTACATGAAACTACTAAAGCTTCAGTGCCACTCTTGGCAAGTAAGGGGTTGAAAGAAAATGAAACTGTGTGATTTTTTATGAAATAGTTATCAAACGAGCAGGCGAGCCGCCTGATGGAAGCACTCATCGCCGCCCATGGACATAAGCAACATCAGGGGAGCTACTTTTGCGTTGCCGACCTCTGAGAACCCTAAATACCTGCTTCTTGAAGAACCCCATATCATATCGCAAGGGAAACACCACAGAAGGTCATTTTACAACTTGCAAGTTCTGCCGGCGTATCATGCTTCCAATTTTATCACTTATCCACGTGGATAAAGCATCCGTCACGCTTTAGCAAGTATGTCAGTGTGAGAGTGACAGATGTCTTATCCACGTGGATAAGTGATAAAATTGGCAGCATGATACTCCGGCTGGGTAAAACTCTAAAAACGAGCGAGAGACCCGCTTGTTCTTGGTTTGCCACGTGTCAAGAAAGTGAGGATGAACTTTGTTTCTTTGGCGGGAGGTGCGGTGATAAAAGCGCGACGGTGGCACCAAGTTTCTTAGTATGGAGGATACTATTTATATGTACCTATCAACCTATCAGCAGCGGCCGGTTTTAGGCAAGCCGATTCCCATCGGCTTGCCTAAAACTGATTACTAGTAAAGTACCTAATGTTAAGGTAGGTTTCTTTTAGCTTTGGCCTAGCCTAGCAGAAATTTTCACCAGCCGCCACTGGTACCTAGGTATATGTCTATTAAGGTGAAATCACATCATCGAGCCGCATTCTTTTTTTGAGATCGCTCGTTAGTATGAGGGCGTTTTCACATTATCCGATCCGATATCGGATGTCGGAAGGATTTCAATAGAAAAAATCCAAGATGGCGCCTGTAATGTACCTACGGGATATCGGTCCGACATCCGATATCGGATAATGTGAAAACGCACTGAAGACGCTTACGCATCGGAAAGCTGAAAGCATGTTTATAACGAGCAATTTCCTATACACAATATGAGACTCGACGGTGAATATGCTGAGAAATGTGACTTCACCCTAAGATAACTTAAATACCTATTTTTAATGTACAAAAAATATTACAGTGTTTGCATAAGTTTTCTTCACATATAAACGTCACTTTGGTTTTGACACTGAATCCATATTGTTTGTAGAATATTCGACGTATTCTGACATTATCTTAACGTTCGCATCGGGGCGTACCTATATAATTGTTTCGTGTGTAAAGGCATGGCTTGGGACGCAGCTTACACGGTTTTTCCTCTAAGCCTCTTATTCTGTCATTCCAAACGCTTACAAAACAGTTCTGAGCGAGCTTTGTTCGTTCGTCCGCATGAAAATACTTCACACGAACGAATGAAATGCAATCTATCTCTCTCTTGCGTATTGGCGCGACAGAGACAGACTGAAATTCTGTGGCGTTTCGCGTCGCAGAAATGCTACTCGGCTTCGGGGCCAGTGCAGAACACTAATTGAAATTGCAGCTTTAGGTGACGTGACAACAGAAGTTTTACTACGAGGTAAACACTGACTTTTTCGATAGCGTGTGCCGGTGTGTGTAAGTTACTAAGTCATAGGCTATTATAGCCGTTATAGCCGTTTGACTTATATACAAAATAAATATCTAGGTTGTATAAACCATAATTTTTGAGCTCGGTAAGCTATCAGAATATGTATCAGAACAGAATTAACTGATTGCCCGGCTTAGCCTCCTCTTCTGATATATTAGGATGTAATATGCAATTAGGTACAGAAGATATTAGCCTCAAGTCCTTTTATCAATCCCCGACAAAGACCTTGAGTGTTACAACACTATGTTTTATGTTTTTTGTAACATTTTTTATCAAGTAAAGCTAGTAGGCACTTACCAGATATAGATATACATATAAGTATGTAACTAAATTATACACCTACCTACTTACATTATAAGTTGTTTGAGTTGTTGAAAAAATAACCTAACCACAAAATTAAAATTTTGATAAAACCCCCGACTGCGACATAGTAGACCGATTTTCATGAAGCATAGCTAAGAACACTCCCGACTAACTCAGCTTTCAGACAAAAAAAAAACTAAATCTAAATCGGTTCATCCGTTCGGGAGCTACGATGCCACAGATAGACACACACACAGACAGACAGACAAACAGACAAACAGACAGTCAGACAGACAGACAGACAGACACGTCAAACTTATAACACCCCGTCGTTTTTGCGTCGGGGGTTAAAAATGAGATACAATTATACACCTTACAGGTTTTACCTATTAAACATAATAATTAATATATTACATATTAAGTAAATATAGATAGGCGAGGAAGCAAACATGTACCTAAATCATACTTTAGATTATAGGATCGGTTACGGAGTGGTAAGTTATGCGTGATGTAAATATAACAATTTTTTTAGTAATTTTTAACGAATAATCATTATCTTAATTAAGAGTGAATTTAATTTTATTCGCCACTTCATACGCAATAACAACATTTCTATTTATTAAAAATTGTGCCGAAATTTCATATGGTTCAGCTCCACCGGCGGCTAAAAGCGCAGCCTAGGCTTTACTGAAATAAAATGGTTCCCCCTTGATGAAACTTCGTGAAACTAAACACAAATATTGCCTTTCAGTCAATTTACATACAGTGCTTTCAGCGTAGACCAAACTGAACCAAAGTTTTAACGTAAACCTAAACTGTGAAAGGTTTTTACAAAACCGTAGTAAGTACCCCTAGTGCGTTTTCACATTATTCGGTCGGATATCATATGGCACAAAACGATGGACAGAACAAGTGAAATCATTCAGTTTCAGTGCCACTCTGCCACTGTTGGCAAACAAGGGGTTGCAAGAAAACGACATAAGTATGTGACACTTGCTTTTGCTCGCGGCTTCGCTCGCGTTAGAAAGAAACAAAAAGTAGCCTATGTCATTCTCCATCCCTTCAACTACCTCCACCTAAAAAATCACGTCAATTCGTCGCTCCGTTTTGCCGTGAAAGACGGACAAACAAACAGACACACACACTTTCGCATTAGTATGGATTAAATATACACATACATACAATCACGCCTGTATCCCATAAAGGGGTAGGCAGAGCACACGAAACTACCAAAGCTTCAGTGCCACTCCTGGCAAATAAGGGGTTGAAAGAAAACGAAACTGTGACATTGCAGTGACAGGTTGCCAGCCTCTCGCCTACGCCACAATTTAACCCATATCCCATAGTCGCCTTCTACGACACCCACGGGAAGAAAGGGGATGGTGAAATTCTTAACCCGTCACCACACAGGGCTTAAATATATTATAGTAGTTAAATTAAAACTTAAAATATAATTATTGTCTTAGATGGGATTTGACCAGTGGACCGCTAGCCCAGTGTTCTGCCATCTAAGCCACCAATGCGCTATGAGAATACGACGGGAAAGTACAGTTTGCAACAGAGAAAACGACCTAGTACTACTAAGTATCTAATAATACTTGAGAGTACTAATTAAGTATGATCTAATAGAAGCGCTGGTGGCCTAGCGGTAAGCGGTAGTTTTCTAATGGGGTGGCAACGCGCATGTGACACTGTTTGAGTTGCAGGCGTCCATAGGTTACGGTGACCGCTTTACATCAGGCGGACCGTAAGCTTGATTGCCACCGACGTAGTATAAAAAAAAAAGAGCGTGCGACTTTCGATCCGGAGGTTGAACCCAATGAGTTATTCGGAACTTAAGTATGTGCGAAATGTCATTTGATATTTGCCAGTCGCCTTTCGGTGAAGGAAAACCTCGTAAGGAAACCGGACTAATTCCAATAAGGCCTAGTTACCCTTCGGGTTGGAAGGTCAAATGGCAGTCGCTTTCGTAAAACCAGTGCCTACGCAAAATCTTGGAATTAGTTGTCAGAGCGGACCCCTGGCTCCCATGAGCTGTGGCAAATGCCGGGATAATGCAAGGAGGGTGATTAAGTATGATCTAATCTAATACTAGTTAGCAGATGATCCAACGTAACCCAACCCACACTAGTTACGAACCTGCGACCTACATCACCAAAATCGCAATTTAATTACACAGAGTGCCTGTCGGCCCAGCTGAGATGCCAATCGTTGACGCTAGACGCCGTCTAGTCTGTCTCTGTCGCGCTAATACGGAAGATCTATAGAGATTAGAGATAGCTATATATTTGACGACCGGTCTGACCTAGCGCGTAGTGACCCTGCGTGCTAAGCCGCGGTCCCGGGTTCTAATGATGAACACAGACTATATTTGTTCCTGAGTCATGGATGTTTTCTATGCATATAATTATGCAGAAATCGCGAAGCGTCTGGTTGAGGTAACTGGTGACCGAAGAGCTGGCGACTTCCTCGCACAATGTATCAGCATTGCGATACAGCGAGGAAATGTCGCCAGTATCCTTGGTACAATGCCTCAAGGGCCTATTTTAGACATTAGCTAGCTTTTAATTTTAGTCTTAGTTTCTTATATAATTATGTAAATATGTTCATGTAAATAAAGATACTTCAGTATGTATTTATCTATATAAGTATATCATCGCCTAGCACCCATAGTAAAAGCTTTGCTTAGTTTGGGGCTAGGTTGATATATGTAAGCTATCCCCCAAAATTAAACTAACCTAACTACAAAATTAAAATTTTGAAAAAAACTCCAGACATAGTAGACCGATTTTCATGAAACATGGCTAAGAACACTCCCGACTAACTCAGCTTTCAGACAAAAAAACTAAATCTAAATCGGTTCATCCGTTTGGGAGCTACGATGCCACAGACAGACACACACACACAGACAGACAGACACGTCAAACTTATAACACCCCGTCGTTTTTGCGTCGGGGGTTAAAAAAGCTAACTACGATAATGATATTTTCAGTACAGATGGTGTTTTTTTTACGCACTAGTGCGAGAAGTGGTTCATTATAAGTCAAGTCGAAACTTCGGAGGCTCATCTGGGTGGCTAGCCGAATGGCACAATCGCTCACGAAACGCTCACGAAACGAAGCGCTAGTAGATATCTATCTCTATCGCGCTTGCGTATTGGCGCGACAGAGCCAGCGGCGTATCGCTTTCGTTTGGCGTCGGAGAAATGCCATTCGGCTACGGGGCCTGTACTGAAAAACGTCGTACGATACACGTGCGAAAAGGAAATTCGTAACTCGTGTCCCCTCTCCCTTCGGTCGTGTCTTAAATTATCGCTACTCGTTTCGAACTTTCTTTTTTTCGCACTAGTATCGTAATGTATATACTATATCGTGAGCGTTTGTGCATGTGACTTACCCTGGGAATTATTGATGAAAATAACAACAGCTGCGTAAGTGCCGCTGTATTTTCAACCTCAATACTTGGGAGTAAGGTATAAGAGTTAACATAATATACATACATACATACAATCACGCCTGTATCCCGTAAAGGGGTAGGCAGAGCACAAACTACTAAAGCTTCAGTGCCACTCTTGGCAAAATAAGGGGTTGAAAAAAACGAAACTGTGGCATTGCAGTGACAGGTAATAACATAATATGTCTACAAGAAAATGTATGAAAGAAAATGTTTCGCCGTTATGTCATTAGGGAATATGGATGACTTTGCCGTGATGGTAATTGTGTTTCGATAGACATCTAAGGTTATATTATTTATTACGTATATATGTTATTATGTACTTTATTTACGTATAAGTTACGTTGTTCTAACATATGAAATTTGTGTAGGTAATGTAGGTATCGTCAGGGGCGGCTCACTCCGCGATTCTATCGCCGTGCTACAAATACATGCCGGTGGCCGCGAGTTCGCGGCCAAATCAGGGGTGGCAGGCGTTCTCACGGAACGCACGTTCGCACTTTCTATTGTTATTTTACGTCGCGAGGTTTTTTTTAAAGGTTCATATGCAATGTCCGCGTATGGAATGGCTAACAATGCTAAGTTAAATAGACATCATGAATAAAATAAAAATATGTACCATAGGACATTCTTACACAGATTTACTTAATGATTAAGTCCCACGGAAAAGTTCAATAAGGCTCGTGATGTTGGAAGTTAAACCAAATACTATATATATATATATATATATATATATATATATATATATATATATATATAGGGCATTTATTTGTGTGATGAGCACAGATATTTGTTCCTGAGTCATGGATGTTTTCTATGTATATAAGTATTTATATGTACATATTATATATATCGTTGTCTGAGTACCCACAACACAAGCCTTCTTGAGCTTACCGTGGGCCTCAGTCAATCTGTGTAAGAATGTCCTATAATATTTATTTATTTATTTATTTATTTATATACCTAGAAAGTACCCAAGACTTAAATATAATAGTATAAAATTTTATCTGAGTAATTAATTCGTTTTAATCCGTAGGCAACCCTATCATCCGACGCTGCGCACTTGCGGCTGGTTTCTTTGTAAAAAATTTGTAGGCATTTAAAAAGGCGGCATTTCTTGAACATCAAAGCAGTGGACCTTCTGTACTTGTACTATTATATATTCTGTGGTATCGTATGCAAAAGAGATCCCTCTTAATACGATACAGGAGGGGTCAATTCTCCATACAAACGCTCACGAAGTCACGACTATTTCCTCCCTGGTTTTTGAACATAGAGCACTGATTTTTTCAACACAGATTATTATCATTTTTATCTGTGTCGGACCGTTTTGATTTTTTTTGATATTCTTATTTTTAAAGACGCTAGCTAGAGCCCATCAAAATTTTCTAAAAACGGCCTTATTGATTATGGCGCAAAAAGGTGTGGTATTCAAAATTGGTAACAGTTAGCCAAAAAAACTAAACGGTCCGACGCAGATAATTTTATTGTTACTTATTCAGATTCTCAAATTTCGTTACGATTGATTAAGTTTTGAAGGAGGAAATAGTCGAGAGCGGAACCTCGATTTTAAAGACTTTTTCGCAATATCTTTTAATTGAGTTATTCTGAATAAACAACTTTTTTAACACGCTTTTATTAGGTCGTCGTGTATGTAACTATGTATGTAATGGAATCTAAGGAAGCTAATTTAACCATCTTCCAGGAGTCGTAGCGTAATGAAAATTGGCAGCTATATGTAGTTCCGATGACAATACAATAATATGGTGCTGTTGAGCTGATCTGATGATGGAGTCGGAAGATATGAACTGGAACTACATGATGGAACATCGTATCATAGCCGTTTTTGGGTTTCTTAGAAAAGTCTTGTAATGTACTTTGACTACAATTAGGTTTCAAGGTCTGATGATGAAGCCGAAAGATATGAACTGGAACTACATGATGGAACATCGTATCATAGCTGTTTTTGGGCTTCTTAGAAAAGTCTTGTAATGAACTTCGACTACGATTAGGTTTCAATGTCTGATGATGGAGCCGGAAGATATGAACTGGAACTACATGATGGAACATCGTATCATAGCTGTTTTTGGGCTTCTTAGAAAAGTCTTGTAATGAATTTTGACTACGATTAGGTTTCAAGGTCTGATGATGGAGCCGGAGGATATGAACTGGAACTACATGATGGAACATCGTATCATAGCTGTTTTTGGGCTTCTTAGAAAAGTCTTGTAATGAACTTTGACTACGATTAGGTTTCAAGGTCTGATGATGGTGCCGGAAGATAAGAAGAGAAAAGGGGGGGGGGGGCTCGAGGGGGGAAGCATGAAAGAAAGATCAACGTAGTATTTAAAATAAGTTGGGTTAGCGTTTTCTTGTGACCTTTCAGAGCAAACAAAAGGGGGCTCGGGGGGCGAAGCCGCCCGCATAAAAGAAAGATCAACGTTGTATTTAAGATAAGTTGGGTTAGCGTTTTCTTGTGACCTTTAAGAGCAAACAAAGGGGGGCTCGGGGGGCGAAGCCCCCCTCATAAAAGAAAGATCAACGTTGTATTTAAAATAAGTTGGGTTAGCGTTTTCTTGTGACCTTTAAGAGCAAACAAAGGGGGGCTCGGGGGGCGAAGCCCCCGCATGAAAGAAAGATCAACGTTGTATTTAAAATAAGTTGGTTTAGGGTTTTCTTGTGACCCTTAAGAGCAAACAAAGGGGGGCTCGGGGGGCGAAGCCCCCCGCATGAAAGAAAGATCAACGTTGTATTTAAAATAAGTTGGTTTAGAGTTTTCTTGTGACTCTTAAGAGTAACGAAAAGGGGGGCTCGGGGGCGAAGCCCCCCGCATAAAAGAAAGATCAACGTAGTATTTAAAATAAGTTGTGTTAGGGTTTTCTTGTGACCCTTAAGAGTAACGAAAAGGGGGGCTCGAGGGCGAAGCCCCCCCGCATAAAAGAAAGATCAACGTAGTATTTAAAATAAGTTGGGTTAGCGTTTTCTTGTGACCTTTAAGAGCAAACAAAGGGGGCTCGGGGGCGAAGCCCCCGCATGAAAGAAAAATCAACGTAGTATTTAAGATAAGTTGGGTTAGCGTTTTCTTGTGACCTTTAAGAGCAAACAAAGGGGGGCTCGGGGGGCGAAGCCCCCGCATAAAAGAAAGATAAACGTTGTATTTAAAATAAGTTGGGTTAGGGTTTTCTTGGTACCCTTAAGAGCAACGAAAAGGGGGGCTCGGGGGGCGAAGCCCCCCGCATAAAAGAAAGATTAACGTAGTGTTTAAAATAAGTTGGGTTAGCGTTTTCTTGTGACCTTTAAGAGCAAACAAAGGGGGGCTCGGGGGGCGAAGCCCCCCGCATAAAAGAAAGATCAACGTAGTATTTAAAATAAGTTGGGTTAGGGTTTTCTTGTGACCCTTAAGAGTAACGAAAAGGGGGGCTCGGGGGGCGAAGCCCCCGCATAAAAGAAAGATCAACGTAGTATTTAAAATAAGTTGGGTTAGCGTTTTCTTGTGACCTTTAAGAGCAAACAAAGGGGGGCTCGGGGGCGAAGCCCCCGCATGAAAGAAAGATCAACGTAGTATTTAAGATAAGTTGGGTTAGCGTTTTCTTGTGACCTTTAAGAGCAAACAAAGGGGGGCTCGGGGGGCGAAGCCCCCGCATAAAAGAAAAATAAACGTTGTATTTAAAATAAGTTGGGTTAGGGTTTTCTTGGTACCCTTAAGAGTAACGAAAAGGGGGGCTCGGGGGGCGAAGCCCCCCGCATAAAAGAAAGATTAACGTAGTGTTTAAAATAAGTTGGGTTAGCGTTTTCTTGTGACCTTTAAGAGCAAACAAAGGGGGCTCGGGGGCGAAGCCCCCGCATAAAAGAAAAATAAACGTTGTATTTAAAATAAGTTGGGTTAGGGTTTTCTTGGTACCCTTAAGAGTAACGAAAAGGGGGGCTCGGGGGGCGAAGCCCCCCGCATAAAAGAAAGATTAACGTAGTGTTTAAAATAAGTTGGGTTAACGTTTTCTTGTGACCTTTAAGAGCAAACAAAGGGGGGCTCGGGGGGCGAAGCCCCCCGCATAAAAGAAAGATCAACGTTGTATTTAAAATAAGTTCGGTAATGGTTTTCCTGTGACCCTTAAGAGCAAATAAAGGGGGGCTCGGCAAAAAAGAAATACTTAAATTTTGTTTGAATTAGTTGAAATGTGACAATATTTTCTAATCGAGTCAAACAAAATCCCACTAGCTGAGAGCTTCAAAACAATGTATGGCGAAAGTATGTCTCTCTAATGTCTTCAAAAAGTCCGCGATGGCACATGTCTATATTGTCTATCTTTTACGTATAACTTACTAGGTATTAACATTTTTATGTTAATACCGTAATAAGAAGGTAGCCGCTAGTTATTATTAAGTAGCAATTAGCAAAAAGTACACGTTAAGCCACAAATGGCATGTAAAATCCGCCTACTTGAAATAAATTTATGTATAAATGTTAAAAGTATTTCATTTTAATGACTAAAAAGTATAAAATAAATTAATAGTTTAAAAAACACTATAAAACACGCTTTTATAAATGCACGTAAAAGCCAAAAATAAATTATGGATCGTTCAAGTTGTCTCTATTTGTGAGCTGAAGTTTAAAAACTATGTGCTTTTAATTATAATATTTGATTGTAAAAGCGTGGGGCGCTGGAACAGGAAAGACTTTCTTGTAAACAAATACTAATCCGAACTTCCTGGCGAATGAAGTTGCATAAGAACATAACGTTTATATATGCCGCCTAAGGGTTACCAAAGAGAACCAAAAATATCTCGTCCACGAACCTTAACTCTGCATCCTGCCACTGTAGACACTTTCCCCTTTTGTACTTTGATTACCGGAAAAAAGCGGCGTTCTAAGTGTCGGTGACTGTCGACTCTCCTCGCTACTAGCGCATATTTTGTCTGAGTTCGACAAACTGGTACCTACTTTGAACACTGACTTTTAATTGATTTGACTGTTTAATGTAGAATCTACTAGTCATGCTGCAACTCCAGTTAGCGCGTCAATCTGTGTAACCTCCTTCCCGTAACATAGCATAATTTGATTTATCAGCAAGTTAAACAAAAAGTCTTTCCTGTTCCAGCGCCCCACGCTTTTACAATCAAATATTATAATTAAAAGCACATAGTTTTTAAACTTCAGCTCACAAATAGAGACAACTTGAACGATCCATAATTTATTTTTGGCTTTTACGTGCATTTATAAAAGCGTGTTTTATAGTGTTTTTTAAACTATTAATTTATTTTTCGATAAGTAAATCTAGTTAATAACACGAGTATATTTATATAAACTTCCCAAAGTGAAAGGGGGGCTCCTTTCCATTTTAGCATTTTCGCTCCTGTAGCGTCTTAAAGCGTTACTAAAAGTTTTATATTGTATATCAACGGGCGTAGCACACTAATTCGATAAACTTTCTCGCATCGCTGCGTCCCTATCGCACTTACAAATGGAATAGAATAGAATAAACATGTATTCGTGAACACAGAAAGAAATGAAGTGCCACGAAATGGCCTCATCTCAGCGTGGTGCTGGTAACTTCCAGCGCTGATCTTCCGATAAGACCATCAAGTGAGAAAGATTTACGGAGGGTAACAGACAGAAGACAAATCACATACAAGAAAGTGGGCAAACAGTTAAATAGAATAAAAGTTAAATTAAAACGTTACAAGAATAAAAATTAAAATTTTGAAAAACCCCCGACCGCGACATAGTAGACCGATTTTCATGAAACATGGCTAAGAACACTCCCGACTTACTCAGCTTTCAGACAAAAAAAAACTAAATCCAAATCGGTTCATCCGTTCGGGAGCTACGATGGCACAGACAGACACACACAGACAGACACGTCAAACTTATAACACGCCGTCGTTTTTGCGTCGGGAGTTAAAAACAGGCTGTTATCGAAACATAAAATAAAAATACAAATAGTGCGAAAAGGACAGCCTGACGTCATATCGTTTATCACGCGACCATGCTTGCCTGCCTGATATATAATTAAGGTGTAGGTGTAGGCTACAGAATAAAAAAAATCGCGGCAATATAATAGGGATGAATACCCAATCGCGAGTTCAGATCTCGCCCAAGGCAGCCAATTTTCCTGCGCACCGATGAAATTCCACTAAGCCCCTTACTTAAATTGATGAAAACATCTCATAAATACTTATTGAAAAACCTCCAACCCAGATTAGCAGGAAAACCTTCGCTATTGTCACAATAGGCCCTACAGGGTGATTGAGGAGACGTGAGCAATATGAAACCTGTGGATTCACGACGAATTTCACGACTCAGTTGCTTCAAGCGCGGATCCAGCTTCGTGCCCAGGGGGTCACGTGGTAAAGGCCCGGGGGGGGGGGGGGGGGCACGTGGTCTATTTGTATGGCCCACTTAGGCTCCAGGGGGGGCTCCATGGATCCGCGCATGAGTTGCTTTTGGTAGCTCTAGTTACCAGCTGGCAGCTTAATTTTAGGAGCAACTGAGTGGGTAAGGTATCAGTTGCATACTAACCCCCTTTATTCATAAACGTACTCTAGAGTTGTCAAGCCGATAAAGTTCGTTTGTCCCTTTCCGACGTATTGTGATAGAAAAGGACAAACGAACTTTATCGGCTTGATAACTTTAGAGTATGTATATGAATAAGGGGATAAGTGTTTTCGAAATGAGCTTTTATTGTACAGGTCAAAAAATACTATTATAATTATTCTGGTAGTTGACGCACTAGTGCGCAAAATGGTTCTTTTCTTGTCAGGTCGCGATTTCAAAGAGCCAACCAAAACGTATACATAAATGCAAGTGCGAAGAGGGAATTCGTAACTCGTGTCGATTTAAAATACTCGGTTGACTCGGTCGTGTTTTAATTTATCGTCACTCGTTTCGAATTTCTTCTTTTTCGCACTTGTATCGTGTATGTACTATCAGCTGCAAAATTGCATGGAGTAATTATGAATGAATTCATTGATAAATTCGCCATGCACTTTTGCAGCTGATAGTACCTTTATGACGAGTATATCGGCTTAGTCCTGCTCGCGTCTCATGAATCACCCTGTATTGTGCGTTTATAAGGGATTTTGTGAAGGAAAATAAATTGTGTAAAACTCATTTCGTCACACGCCTTTGGGAATGTATTCTTTGAAGCGGTATAAGATTGTGTGTGGTGGAGCATTGGATGTGGCGGATACAGTGGAAGTTGGTTGCAGTAAGAAAACTTACTTACTTCCTACTTGGCTGACACGATAACCCAAAATGAGTTTTGGCCTCCAACATTTTGCTCGGTCGAGCGGTATCGCTCCAGCTTTCGCCGACGCCGAGCCCACAGAGGTCTACCTCCACTCTATCCGCCCAACGATATTTTGGGTGTCCAGTAAGAAAAGCTAACTTTAATTGTTTAAACAAATACAATCACACCTGTATCCCATAAAGGGATGAGCAGAGCACATGAAACTACTCAAGCTTCAGCGCAACTGTTGGCAAATAAGAGGTTGAAAGAAAACGAAATTGTGACATTGCAGTGACAGGTCGCCAGCCTCTCGCCTACGATACAAATTAATCCATATCCCACAGTCGACTTCCACGATACCTACGGGCAGAACGGGGGTGGAAAATGTAAAAAATAGCGTTTTCTACGCTATTTTTTACTTTTTTTTTGTTACGAGGAGATAATAGTTTACTACCATGTGACACATACCTACTGTATTTCACATCACCTATGAAGATTTTTTCCATGTTTTAAAATATACTAAATATTCAAAAAAAGGTTTACTTGAATATTGCTTGCCGTACTGCACAAACATGGGTGCTATAACGCCCGTGGGCGTAATATCCCTTTATTTCCCGGACCGATATCCAGTGGACGTCTTTAATTCGGGGGATTAATCCACCCTACTGATTGAGGGTCGCTGACAGAGGTCTAAAATGGGGGTTTTTGACTAATTTACTCTTTTAGTATACCTATACTGCTTAACTTATAGATTGATTGTTTTATATACCGAGTGACTTGCTCATTTCTATGGATTGTGGGCGCTCACAAATGTAAGAACCTGACATCCGTTGGCTCGTTGGGTCGACGACATCCGAAAAATTGCGGGTCACAACTGGATGAGACTACCCCAGGACCGGGACAAGTGGCGTATAGAAAAGAGGCCTACGCTCAGCAGTGGGCGATAAAGGGCTGATATGATGATGATGATGATGATGATGATGGAACAGCCAATTTTTTTTTCGCGATTTCATTATGGGCTCATAAATAAAAGTTGCTACTGCTTCTATTTTATTTTAATTTTTTGCGGAACCATGTTGAACTCGATGTTCGAGTTCGAAACACAAATCAGTGTTCGTCCTAGGGATATGTACTGAAGACCAATGGCTTGAGGATGAAAAACTGAAGAAGTGTGAGAGTGAAGTGAGAGGCGTAGATATATAAACACAAAAGTGATTGTCAATAGACGGTCTTTCCGGGTAGACGGTCTTCCCCACACTGTCCTTAACATAACAATATTTCGGACTCTTGCCTGCCCCTACAGGCCTACACTATATAACGAATGCGCCAAAACGCCAGGAATCCACCCCAATATCCCTTCAATAAATCAAACCAGCATTGTACTACATTTCAGAGACTAGTAAGTATTTAAGACGAACAAAGATGCAGTGCGAAAAGGTTTTAAAGATTTTCCTTCCTATTTTTACGGAAACTTACGAACATGTCATGCTATTTGGATGGATTATTGCGGGTACAGAGTGCATGGCGTCGCTAGGGCTGCGTCGTCTTCGCCTCCTCCTCGGTAATAAAATGTGTGAAATGTGTATTTGAGTCAGACTCAGTACAAGACGTACTGACACTGTCCTTCTCTGAACTAGCATGACAAATACGGACGTTTCCGGACAAAATACGAAGGAAAAGCTTTTTGCACTACATCTGTACCAACTTTAAAATCGGGACTTAATCACCTTGCGTTTCTAACGTACTTAGTTAGATTTTAAATTGATTATGCGCATTAATCGTTAAAAATTACACCAGTTTGTTAAACTTTTTACTATTTTCTTTTAGCTTGTCACTATTAAAGCGGTAAAACCTAGGTTTTACCGATGGCGATTGGTGTGTTAAATTGTGGCGTAGGCGAGAGGCCGCGGCCGGCAACATGTCACTGCAATGACACAGTTTCGTTTTCTTTCAACCCCTTATTTGCCAAGAGTGGCACTGAAACTTGAGTAGTTCCATGTGCTGTGCCTACTCCTTCATGGGATACAGGCGTGATTGTATATGTTATAATCAGAGATCGGACGGATTTGCGACATTCTTAGTGACTTACGTCATTTTAATGACTTTTAGTATGGGATGACGCACAAAATTCCGATCCCTGGTTATAATATTGACGATTCTTCGGGCATTGTAGGCTTGTAGGGGTTATCAGTCTTTCTTATTTACCATTCTCTTACACTGAAATATGTACGTAACTTACTGTGATTTATTTAGATTGTTTTGAGGGAAACACTTGGCTACTTGGAAATATTGTTTCTAAAAAGCTGAAGTCTGAAGGTTTCTAGATTACTTTGTAAGTAAGGTGACGGACCCAATCATGGCAAGTTTAAGATAAAATTTTGCCTATTTTTGATACATATGTGTTAAAATTGTCAAATATTAATTTTAGATCCATCTAGCCGAGTGTTGGCCAAAAGTGTAAACGATTTTTTATTCTTTATCTATCTATACGGAGCTATTCTGTATGTGCTCATCCTTAAGTCTAGATACACTGCAGAAACGATCTAATAGCTCTATCTATAGTAGCAGCAATTGAAATTGGAATCTCTTGCCATTGATGACGTCGCTTTGATACTGAGCACTGCCTCAATATCGAATAGCCAAAGCTGTTCGATGTACACGGTGTATTGCTGTTGAACAAACGTTCAATGATTCTTTTCATTCACGTTGAGAGCCACAGATAGTTTGGAACATAGCTGACATAACCTCCAATAATAGATTACGATCCATACTAATCCATACTAATAATATAAATGGGAAAGTGTGTTTGTCTGTTTGTTTGTCCGTCTTTCACGGCAAAACGGAGCGACGATAGAGATAGTTGAAGGGATGGAGAGTGACATAGGCTACTTTTTGTCTCTTTCTAACGCGAGCGAAGCCGCGGGCAAAAGCTAGTAAGTAATGTCTCAGATCACTTTTGTAACTGTCAGCCGAGGCAGAGCTGAAGTTCATTATATTATTCATTTGATAAACAGAAGAGAAGATACGTCTACGATATTTGTTTTATTATTACTAACTAAACTTTGAGAAGCTGCATGAATAGCAAAATATTATATTTTACCTTACCTATAACTAAATAACAAAATCAAATAACTTGAAACTTTATTAAAGCATCCTAATTTACTAGCACTATTCTGGTTCAATATTCATCTTAATGTTACTTATTTTACACGTTTTAAAATTGTCACTTCCCATTGAGTTATGGAGCACAATATTAACTTTACCTCACGCCAACTTTGCCACCCGCAGGCACAAAATGTCTCCTAAGTACCTAGCCAACGTCACAATCGCTTACGTGTAAGCGTTTCATAGCTAGGTCACCCTATCGCTCTTCTGTGCCGCCCACCCGCTCTCGGTTACCTCACCGTTACTGCCTGTCAAAAACGCGACCACACTGAGAGAAATTTGCATTGTGAATTTAACAAGTTCGACTTGTTGCGGTTTATCCGTTTGAATCAGCCAAACGTATGTTTAAAACAATATGCGTCAGGTTGTTTTTATAAAATCGACTTGTTGATTCAAATATATTGCCGATTCAAATGACAAGTAGCTTGTTGTTTGAACCAAAGAGCACGTAGGCGCTATTTTAACCAAAAAACTTGTTGAACGAACATGAAAACTGGTTGTATTTTCTCTCAGTGTAGACTGTGTGCCTAGGAACGCGCCTCTTCCGCCATTGTCCGAAGTGTGGTAGTGGCCTAGTGGCGCAACAAAGCCAGACTGCGGGCCAGGTGGAGATCGGTCAACGTGGGGAAGACGCAAGCCCTAACCACCGGCTCTACCAGACTACCACCACCTCTTCGACTCCTGGGAGAAGACATCGGATGGAGCTGCCAGGTCAAATACCTGGGAGTAACCATAGACAAAACACTCTGCATGAAGCCCCATGTGAACGACGTCCCTCTAGTGTTCTCCATCAACCTCCCCCGCCGCACGAAGCTGGGGGTTTATAAGACTTATGTCCGGTCACGCCTGACGTACGCAGCTCCAGCCTGGTACGCCTTGGTCCGAAACCAACAAGAAGAGACTGCGTGCGCAGGAAAACCAAACCGTCCGCACCATCGTCAAAGCCCCCCGATACGTGCACAACGAGTCGATCCACTGCGGCCTTAAAAGGAAGAACCTGGAAGACTTCGTCAGAAGCCTGGCTGACAGAATGTTCCGTCGCGCCGATCACTCAAGCCACCAACACCTCCAGGGCATAGCGCCCCTCCACGCACGCTGCCGGACCACCGCAGAAGAACACATCAGCTACCCAGGACGCTGATGACCAAAGACGACGAGGAGGAGGCCTTGTCGCAACAACTAAGCCACTGAAAGGCCAACTAACACCAACCCACAGCAATGAAGGCCTACCACAGCACACCAAGCCTAAATAGCAACCAACGACCCGTCCATAGTCACGGGCAGCGAACCCACACCGCCAAAAATATCCTAGCAGAAAGGATGTAAAGGCCTAGGACCATCCCCCAGAAGGGGGATTGTCTTGAAGTACGAGTGAATGCCAGACTGCGTTTCGGTTGCCACGTAGCGTCAACGATTGTTACTCCAGCCGGCTACCTTTAGGAAATATTGTGCTGTATTTGCAAACGTTTTATCCTATATTTGTCGTTTGCAAATGCAGAAATATTGGCACTTTGTTGCAGTGTTTGACTTTGTATGGTTCTTTTGAAATGTTTTGCTGAACTGCATTTTACTGCTGTGAGTTACATTTAAAGTTTTCGCTAGGCAAAGGCTTTGTTGACTTTTTTGGGTTAAATCTTATGGAGTAAAAATTCCAACGACTGACCGTAGCATCAATACGAATAGCATGTCCATATTAAGGTTACGTTACGTGTACAGTCAACCAATTGGAACCCTAGGCCACTGTAGAACTATGTCATAGTGACGTTATAAATCAGATTGTAAGAAATCTCTACTGCTTGTCAATTTGACATGGTTGTAGAGTGGCCTAGGGTTCCAATTTGTAACCACCTCCAATACAAACTAAACTAGATCTTTGTCGCTTAATAGTTTGTAATTTAATTAAGGCCGACACCGTTTAAAATTCAGTTAGACAAAACTCCTGGAAGGAATATTAGGTTCGCTTTCTTAGGTAGGTACACATTTAATGTAGATTTGTCAATCAAATATTACAATGCACTAGTTTGTTCACATATCTCCTTAGGTATTTCAAGCACCTGTGAGCTACGGTGGTTGCTTGCAAAATATAAACGCGATTAGCTTCTAAACGTTTTATTTTGGAAGAACTTTCACGTGCAGGATATAGATAGACTTACGAAGAACAAAGATAATATAACTTATAAACGACCAAAACATTACAAGTAAAGTTTAATGGAGCCAAGTTTCCAAACATTACTCGATATAACCCTTGGTAGCCCCGGCACGTACATTAATCGAATTTAGATTGGCGCGATCTGGCGATTTCGGGCCATTTCGTATAGCTGGTAAAACGATTTTTAGGGTTCCGTAAAATCCGTAGTCAACTAGGAACCCTTATAGTTTCGTCATGTCTGTCCGTCCGTCCGTCCGCGGATAATCTCAGTGACATTGTACTAGAAAGCTGTGGTACCAATATGTAAATCAATCACGCCGACAAGGTGGTAAAATAAAAAGTGGAAAAATATGTTTTACTAAGAGTTAGCGTAAGTTTTTTTTATACCACGTCGGTGGCAAACAGGTATACGGCCCGCCTGATGGAAAGCGGTCACCGTAACCTGTGGACGCCTGCAACTCAAGGGGTGTCACATGCGCGTTGCCGACCCATTGGAAACTTGTACCTTTTTTGAAGAACCCCATACTGTAGTTCATCGGGAATACCTCGACAGGGAGCTCATTCCACTGCCCGAGCGTCCGTGGGAGGAAATTCCTCTGAATCCATTTAGGTTGCAAGGTGTGTCGATAGCGAGCGGTGCGATGATGAAAAGTGGCCATTGGCATCAGTCAAACAGTTCTTCAGAATACAACCCATTGTAGAGGTGTATGTTGTTAAAAATACGGGAAACTACGGAACCCTACACTGGGCGTGGCCCGACACGCTCTTGGCCGGTTTTTACATTTAAGCCTTAGTTTGAGCTATAAAAAGCGCTATTGGTGTAGCGGTAAAAGCTTCAATTCGGAGGTCCCGGGTTCAAACTCCGACTCCTTCCAAAATACTTAGTACATTGTTTTATGATTATTATGATGAACCCTAGAATAGAAAAATAGAATACTTTATTGGAACACCTTAACAAAATATACAGATAGAGACAAAACTCATAAATATGTGATAATTTCTATACCTTGTCGCATTAACGTCTTGTTTGAAATGTCATACGAAATTGTCAAACGATTAAAAGCGACAAGGTATAGAAATCATCACTTATTTATGCCGATGACTGTACCTACCTATTACAAATAGAGGCAGACAACATGCGGTATTATCGCTAAAATGCGATCTCTTCCACACAACCGTAGGTAAGGTTGTACACCTTACCTATCCATACTAATATTATAAATGGGAAAGTGTGTGTGACTGTTTGTTTGTCCGTCTGTCACGGCAAAACGGAGCGACGAATAGACGTGATTTTTTAAGTGGAGATAGTTGAAAGGATGGAGAGTGACATAAGCTACTTTTTGTCTCTTTCTAACGCGAGCGAAGCCGCGGGCAAAAGCTAGTATGTATAATAAATGGTATAAAATAACGGGTGGTCTTAAAACGAAACGTAATAAATCCAAAAAAACTGTGTTCATGTCCATGTCTATTATTTCCATGTTACCACCCACGCAATGTTTACAATCCAAAGACAAGAGAAAGAGGTTGCCTCACTTCCTGTCAAGGTTCAATAAACCCAAATAAACTGATATGTTGAAGAGGTTAGGTTAAATGTCATAGATAGCGTTAAATAGCGTTAAAATGTGTGTTAACCGATAAAGGTTGTTCGCTAAAACTGTGGGCACAGATTTGGTTATCTGTGGCTTAAAATAGCTTGAAACATTGTGGATGGTTGAATGACCGGACCATATACATAGTAAGAGGGCATGTACCTTTTGTACACATACACACAACATACATACAATCACGCCTGTATCCCATAAAGGGGTAGGCAGAGCACATGAAACTACTTAAGCTTCAGGGCCACTCTTGGCAAATAAGGGGTTAAAAGAAAACGAAACTGTGGCATTGCAGTGACAGGTTGCCAGCCTCTCGCCTACGCCACAATTTAACCCATATCCCATAGTCGCCTTCTACGACACCCACGGGAAGAAAGGGGGTGGTGAAATTCTTAACCCGTCACCACACAGGAGAAAAAAATAAGTATCGAAGAAAATTTACAATAATATGGCACTACGCTCTTTTTTTTTAATAGCCTATAGAGTGTCCCACTGCTGGGCAAAGGCCTCCCCCCTAGATTTCCAATCCTCCCGATTAAGTGCAGCATCCGTCCAGTTGTTGAGAAAGGAGTCCAGGCGGGCAATTATGGTCGCGCGATAAATGATAAAACATCGGGCCGTCCCTATCGCACTTATTAATAGCGCGATAGGGACGGCCTGATGTTTTATCATTTATCGCGCGACCATGATTGCCCGCAGGTCATCCCGCCATCTCTTTCCGACTACGCTCTTATTACCCTAAAATAAAAAGAACACCAGACTGTACATAGTGTACCTACAGACTTACCGCCAAAGCGAAATAAGTAGGTTAATATTGAAAAATACTATATAATAATTAAAAGGAAGCCTATGTAGTAAGTAAGCAATTAAGCATCCTTTACGATGGTATATGAAAGGAACAGAAAATAAAAGTTTATAATTTCGTTACTTTCCTTAATTGTGTTATTTTCAATGAGATAGGTTGTTCCAATAAAAAGTAATTAGGTATTTTATTTCATAATATACATAGGTGTTATGATAGCATAACATTCTCACTACAGCAATTGGTTAAGAGGATACGGTAGCGAAAATGCTAAAATGGAAAGGAGCCCCCCTTTCAACTTGGGAATTTTAGTTAAATATAAAGTGTTATAACTAGATTTATCGAAAAAAAACTGTCCATTAAGAACAACTCAGTCAAAAGATATTTCAAAAAAAATCTTTAAAATCGAGGTTCCGATCTTTCCTCCTTCAAAACTTAATCAATCGGAACGAAATTTGAGAATCTGAATAACAATGAAATAATCTATGTCGGACCGTTTAGCTTTTTTGTTTAATTGTTACCAATCTTGAGTATCACACCTTTTTTTGCGCCACAATGAAAAAGGCCGTTTTTGAAAATTTTTGATTGGCTCTAGTGTCTTTAAAAGGCAGAATATCAAAAACATCAAAACGGTCCGACACAGATAAAAATAATAACAATCTGTGTTGAAAAAATCATTGCTCTATCTTCAAAAACCAGGGAGGAAATAGTCGAGAGCGTTTGTATGGAGAATTGACCCCTACCGACCTTAACACTGCAATCAACCATACTACATACATCGGGTCGGAAAGACCCGACATATAATATATTTTATGCGTTATATTTTTATTATTATAATTTAATTTAGCAGGAAAACGTATTTCAAATTTTTTTAATGCTCCGAACTCTCATAGATTTGATTAAAATACATTTAAACGTTTGAAAATATTAATGTTAATATACAAATAAGAAAATCACTACATTTTTATGGAAAATCGATATTCTTCTATCCTCTCCTCTCAACCTCTCCCTTATTTAGCGAACCATGTACACCACTATCCCCCATTTTATTAGGGATCCCTGCGCCTGTTGCGCGTGTCCGGACACCTTTACGACCGAACATTGGTTTATGACCGCCGATAATACGTGTAAAGGGTACTTAAGGAATTACCCTTGTCTTGTGGGCGAAGTTAAAATGCGTAAGATTTCAATTAACAAATTTATTGTTTTTCTTGGAAGAATTACTTAGCGAAATTAGATAGGTATCTATATACGTATAAAAGTTAGTCTTGTAACCTTTGTTTTTGTCACCTACTGGTGTGACTACCTACCTTTAGTGTGATGGAAAATTTGGTGTTCGCTCAGTAGCAAATTAATAACTTAAAATACTCTCAACGCTCAAGATTCCATATTTCGTTCGCTCAGCAGCCTTACCACAAATTTAACATTGATGTAACTATTCGCTAGCTTCTGCGTAACTTACTTTCTCATCTCGCTCGTACTGGCAAAATAGTGCGAGCAAGATGAGTTTATTGAAAGTAATAGACAGATGTAAGCAAATAAATTTAGTGTTAATGTTAACACTTGTTAAAGTAGACACTTCTGGATGAGATTAGCCCAGGACCGGGATAAGTGGCGTACACGAAGGGAGGCCTATGCTCAGCAGTGGGCGATTAATGGCTGAAATGATGATGATGATGAAAGTAGACATTTGCTGTACAATATCCATAAATGTTAGATTCTCCCTAAATACACATTTATCCATCTATTACTTATATAATTATAATTTCAACAAACCACATCCTAAACAAAGCCACTAACACATTAAGTAAGGTCGTTAAAAACAAAGCCCAAATTGCGCACGCCGGATTCGAACCCGCACTTAACAGATACAATAGGCAGTAAAGATAATTGAATAGCTCACACTAAGCTGTTATGCGAAAAGGTATGTTTAAAACAAGACTTGCATATAAAATGAAAACTTATCTAAATTGGCGTTTAAGACGTTTTTGATAAAGCTCTAATACAATTTTAAAGGATTTTCGCGTAAGCGCCAATTGCCGCGAAATCTGTTAATATAGCAACGTGTTATGTCGTTTAGTACATTTTATTGTGGGGGTGATAACAGTGCCCGAGGTTTAATGGAACTTATATTGGGTTAACAATAGTTTTGACAACCGTGACAGGTATTTGTTTGTTTACCTGAGGGTCAGGACTAAAGTACCTGTTAATTGTATTCGCCTTTGGAATGAATAATTTACAGGTTTTGGGCAGATACATCCCTAAAGAGGCTCAGAGTCTGTCAGTTATTCGCCATAACGCTTTTGTGGGTCCAAGTATTGGAAATAGTGTTTAGTGTCTGTAAGCTACGGCAATGGCTCAACATCAAACGGCCCGCATGTTTGTCTGCCACAAACGTTGTGTAAAGAAATGGACGGTCTCCTTTAATGTATAAGGTAAGGTAAGGTACATACCACTGGTTTGTGGTATTACCACTTTGTCCCGCTGTATCTTAGTTGAAATTAATTGTCCAATTTCAACTAAGATACAGCGGGACAAATCTCGACTGGGGGGCATTATAACTAATCCATTATTACACTATGATGTTCAGATCTACATCCATCCATACTTCCATACTATCCATCCATACTATTCCATTCCATACTATTCCATACTAATATTATAAATGCGAAAGTAACTCTGTCTGTCTGTCTGTCTGTCTGTCTGTCTGTCTGTCTGTCTGTCTGTCTGTCTGTCTGTCTGTCTGTTACGCTTTCCCGCTTAAACCACGCAGCCGATTTTGATGAAATTTGGAACAGACAATCTTTAGACCCTGAGACAGAACATAGGCTACTTTTTATTTCGAAAAAAAGGGATGAAGGGGTTGAAAAAGAGGTTGAAAGTTTGTATGGGATTTCTTAATTTTAAAAGATAAAACCATGAAACTTTATATTTTAGCACTTGATAAGAAATCATTAAACATATATTTAAAGTCACATACAGGTCGAACGCGATTAATTAACATTATTTTTACCTTTAAAATAAACATGGTGGGAAATAAACAATAACTAAAAGCGGGTAGATTATATTTATTTGTCTACCCCGAACATTTATATAAATTAATTTCGGGTAGTTTTGTGTTGTTTACATCTTCGGTGACATTTTGCTGGGACGTCAGTCTTCCGCGACCACGGCCAGTGCAACCTGGCCGAAACGTTGGGAAAAAAGGTAAAAATAATGTTAATTAATCGCGTTCGACCTGTATGTGACTTTAAATATGTGTACAAAGCGCGAGAACTTAAAGTGTTATATCATTAAACATCTTGATAAGGGATAAGGATAGGGATAGGGATAGGGATAGGGATAGGGATAGGGATAGGGATAGGGATAGGGATAGGGATAGGGATAGGGATAGCGATAGGGATAGCGATAGGGATAGCGATAGGGATAGCGATAGGGATAGCGATAGGGATAGCGATAGCGATAGCGATAGCGATAGGGATACGGATACGGATACGGATAATATGGGTATCGTTAGAGGGATACGGATAATCGGTCGGCGGTCTCTTACAATCAATGTGCTCTAAAACGATCGTTGTTTGCTTGCTTGAAGATTACGTTTGCGATAAGTATAAGCAAAATGTAAAAAGTTGTAAGGGATAATAGAAAAAAGTACTTTTTACCCACCGATCATAGTGTCGAAATACGGGCTATGTGGGATGTTTATAAAGGTTTCCCCAGCGTATATAGAATTACCTACGCTGTGGTCGATGTGTAATATTTCTACAATCATTGCAAGCAAAAGTATTATGTGCAATCGAAATAATCGCAGATAAATATACCTACAGAGAAACCTAAGGATCCAAATGAAAATCTTAATGAATACTTTTATTACGCGGGCGAAGCCGCGGGTAAAAGCTAGTGTATAATATACACTGAACACGCCTGGACCAGTTACATTTGCCCCCAGTCGAGATTTTCCCCGCTGTACCTTAATCGAAATATTTTCCACGTTTTACACTACTAACATGAGTGCCAAGTATATATACAATGTAGACGCGTGCCATTTGTGACCACTAACCAGTAGACACTATTTGATACTGTAAAAATTGCAAAACATGAAAAAACTAATTAGTTTATTATTTATTTTATGTCCCTAATGTTTTATTTAAAAAAAAAATAGTTTAAATAGGCTATTTTCCTATATATAAAATCTAATCTTTTATGCAGTGCACGAAATAGAAGAAAAATATGGACAGTAGTTATGTTTAAACATAATTTCTATTTAATAAGAGTCAAAGTACATAAATTGATGGTGACGTCTTCTTCTTCTTCTTCTTCTTGGTTAGGGGCTATGTAAGGCTTCAGGGCGCCTTATGTATCACTGCGACCATTTCTGATCTATCGTGATCGCCACCTACTACAACTCTCGATCAAGTCCTACAAATTCGAAGATTTGTAGTATCTTTTTGAGATCGAGATACCTCACATCCTCTGGGTGTATTTGATAGCTGCCCAGAATCATGTTACGTGTACGCATTAGAGAGGGGCACTCTGCCAGGATGTGCAGGGGCGTTTCTTCAGACTCTAGGCAGAATCTGCACCGCCCGCTCGCACGTTTTCCGATGGTAAACGGTGACGTCACTCCTCAGTATTTCATAGTATGTAATTCCATATATTATTAGCAAATCGTTTTGACAGTTCTTAAAAAGAAGCTGATTTGACTAGTAGGAGACTAGCCTAGTGTGACGTGTACCTTCCAGTACAAAGAATACTTTCGCAACTTTCTGCACCGCCATAGTAGTTTCAAATTATCTAAAATGCTTGAACATCTACCAGCATTACATTCTTATTACCTAGACCACAAAAGGGTCCTGAAATTGCCTGAAATCGAGGATTACTCCGAATAAAGGAGGAAATACGATGGAACCAATTCCCGGACAAATACGGAGGAGCAAATTCACTGAAATGATATTGTAGAAAATAGTACAAATAACGAAAAAATAGGAATAAAAGACGTTTTGTACAAATTGTTTTATAAATAAATATGTAATAGAAAGATTTGATATTAAATTGTTCGTTTAGATACCGAGGATAATTACGTGCTTAAGAATAGAAATAACATGTTGATGTTTTTTTTTGTATCGGCTATTACCTACGTAGGTACGTACGGGGTTAGTCCCCCTTATTCATAAACGTACTCTAAAGTTATCAAGCCGATAAAGTTCGTATGTCCTTTTCTATCACGCCAATACGTCGGAAAGGGACAAACGAACTTTATCGGCTTGATAACTTTAGAGTAGGTACGTTTATGAATAAGGGGGTAAGTAAGTACGTTAACTATTTTGACTGGCTACTGGTTTCGCCCTTCCAAATTGCCGTTAACCTGACATAATATATAAATATGTATACCCTACATAAACCTAATTTGCCTCCTCTCAGAATATTGAACTTGTTGCAATCCTTATTATATAAACAATATGTCTACTTACAACGTAAATAAATATGTAGTTTCTACTTAAAAATAATATTTTGCAAGTAACATAATATATTCCTGTTAGTTTTTTATTTTCGCTTTCCTAGAATACAAATGAGAATAAAGAACACGGAGAGACTGGATCATATTTCGCCGTCCATTAAATTTATCATATCTAAAAATACATAAAACTGCCTGTAAATACCTTTCATTTTAAAAAATACAAAAAATATTTTGGTTTTACATAGGGTTGCAAAAAAACGGTTTTTTTTTCTGGCTTGAAAAAAAACCGTGAAAAAAAACAGTTTTTTTTCTGGAGTATGTTTTTTTTCTAAAGTACGAAATCTCAAAATTTGCAAAGTAGTTAATACTTTTATACGGTTTTTTAGACTTAATGTTAACTATTAAACGAATTTAATCAAATAACTTTAATTTCTGGTCTTATAAAAGTAAGTTTTACGAAATTTGTAGTTGGTAGTTATCACTATTTACTGTTGGCAACACCACCGCCTCTCCACGCTACACGCAGCATCGGGGATTCCCCAATAAACGTTTGTATACTGAATGTTAATTGAATTAAAATGTACGTTATTGTTATTGAAACACGTTACAACTCACGAAAAACCGTTATTGTCGTATTATTTGTTCATCTGAAAAAAAAACCATATTTAGAAAAAAAACCATGGTGCTCGGTTTTTTTTCATGTTTTTTTTTTCACAATTCTGAAAAAAAACATTTGGTTTTTTTTCTATTTACAACCCTAGTTTTACATCAATATTTTCATCATCATCCTCCTTGCGTTATCCCGGCATTTGCCGCGGCTCATGGGAGCCTGGGGTCCGCTTTGACAACTAATGACAAGATTTGGCGTAGGCACTAGTTTTACGAAAGCGACTGCCAACTGACCTTCCAAAAGCAACTGGCAAATATCAAATGACATTTCGCACATAAGTACCAAAAAACTAATTGGTACGAGCCGGGGTTCGAACCCGCGACCTCCGGATCGAAAGTCGCACGCTCTTACCGCTAGGCCAGCACATCAATATTTTATGCCGTAAAATATTTTTTATATACTCAGCTACAAAACATTACGCACTGTAAATAAAATACACATTTCGGAAATAATTACATATGTATACGAAACAAAACATATATAAATTGGGAATGCTTACTTAATTATTGGTACTTATCCATATGAACTTTATGCTTAATACCTGTTATGATATTATATTATAGGGTGAACAGGCATCTTGCATCTTCTGGGCGAGCTCACTCTTTGCCTTTAGCCAGTCTGCCAAGTACCTAAGCCCATTTATAATTAAAATAACTGATATGACCTAATTCATAGTAGTTAGGTTACATAATAACAGCGACCCAGTCCAAACTAAAAATAAATACCTATGAGCAGTAGATGTGATATCCCTCGGTACCTCCGTCAAAAGTATTTTTAGTTTTTGTTTGAAGAAACGTCATTTTTGACACCGACATATCCAAATCTTATCGTACCTACTTAGATCTACATAATATTTGACGTTTAAAATTATCTTAAAGTTCGTATAGCGGCGAAAGTCATTGACATGCGCATAAAGTTGAATGAACCAAACAGCGAAATTTAACGCCCGCTGCCATAATTATTGTAATTGTACGTATTACAGAGACGTACGCTGTAATCTTACCTACCAAAAACAGAATATATAGTTAAACTACATTATTTGGGGCACAAAAAGTGTGTGTTGTCATTTTAGTACGCACGTCGTACGCATCTACTGATCTTTGTAATTAAGCATTGTATAGGGTCGATCCGACCCGATATCTTAGTAATACAGTATTACAGTCAATGTATTGTATCAACTCACTTTTGAAGTGTAAATATTTTTAGCATTTTGCGTGTGTTGATATTTGAATACCTTAAACGTACAGCTACAAAATTTCATGGCATAATGTCTAATTTATTAATGAATTCTGTAGTTATATTTCACCCAACCCACCTGTACTTCAGAATCTAAGCTAATTTTAATATGTATATTCTGTAATCTAATAATATGTAGGTAATGCTTAAGTATGTTTTATGATAATATATTGTTTGTACTCAAACTAATGGATTTTGAGTCGAAACATTTCAATAACTTGCAAAAACACGCACAAAATATTATACAAAATATTTTAGTAAATTTAAAAAATCAGCTTGTAGTGTGGTTAGTAATGTTTAGACGAAATTCAATACTCAATTTTAAAAGTGGAAGAGTATTTATTGCCTTTGGTAAGACGTGAACTTAGGGTCTCCCCAAAGGCAATACCTTTCTACTTTTTAATTTATTCCTACTGACATCGATTACCGACGGTTCTGCTAGGCAAAAAGTTAAAATTCAATACTGTTGGAAATTGTAATATAAGGGTAGCTTTACGGAACATTAATACAAACAGTAAATGCAGAATGCACGAGTCTCATCAATTTCGAACCACTACACTCAATTATGCTCATTCGTTTGGAATAATGATCGAACGGTAAACGTCACGCCATTTGTAACGATCACAAATTATAGGACCATCGGAGCCGACAATTTAAATGACAACACGTAATGCGTTTCACTGGGAATTCACTGAAAATCTTGATATTTAGATAATATTACGATAATACAAAGTGAGCAAAAGGAAATTCAAAACGAGTGGTGATCGCGGCTGACGAGCTCAAACCAGTACACCACCCCGACCGCCGATTTCCGAAGGCTAGGCGCCTTTGACCAACTCTAAGGGCGAGCAATGTGTGCTTGCATCTTCTATATGAATCCTTTTGCAGGATTACGATATAGATAGAGAGATGGTGCTGCCATCTATCGACGTAGACGACGAATATTTAATAAAAATAATTTGATTTGTTACCTACGTCCAAGATATTTGGTTGACCGTCTATATCCTTTAATTTTATTCTGTACTTAATATGTACCCTAATCTTTCGTTGACCAAACTTTTCAGAACCAGAATAAATTATGATTGATTCAGGCCAAGTTAGCGGTTCGAGGAGTTTATTAAAACAATTTGTTAATGAAATTAATTATAAAATTAGGAGTTTTGTTATCAATCTTGGGAAGTTCGGCTGAACATTGAAGTGCGGAGTTTGGGTGATCTTTAGAATTCGTGGTAAGTTATTAACAACTTAAAAATGAATTGACAGAAATAGACACGAATTTACGTATCATGTTTCTGTAATTTTCTATTTTTTCATGTAATTTTTTAGTACTTAAATTGATTTCATTGATTTTGAAGTATAACCCCTTTAATTGTGGGCCGATTTCCATCAAAGATGTATGTTTATTCATATATTACATATAGGTTAGCTTAATAATATTGTGCAATTACTATTTTGTTCTCAATATAATTTAATGTTGCACCGCCTTCAATTTCTCTGTTTTGCCCGAAGGTTGACTGGTAGAGAATGCATTATAGCATTAAGTCCGCCTTGTGTGCAATTGTATTTTGTTTTGTGCAATAAAGATTAAATAAATAAATAAAACATAACAACTAAGAACACTCCCGTCTTAACTCTGCAGATATTTCCATGATTGTTGGTTTTATCCAGGAGAAATGATTACGACTTTCTTATTATTTATTTAATTTTATTTCGATTTCTATCAACCCCTTTTTGCCAAGAGTGGCATTGAAACTTTAGTAGTTCATGTGCTCTGCCTACCCCTTTATGGGATACAGGCGTGATTGTTTGTATGTTGTATTTAATTTTATTTAATCTTTATCTTACACAAAGAAAGAAAACTTATAGTACAAAAGGCGGACACTGCCAGACAGCATTCTCTACCAGTCAACCTTTAGGCAAAACAGATTATTGACCGAAACGTTAGTGAAT